>NC_050471.1:9169337-9472066 GCF_013373865.1 Monomorium pharaonis
TAATCGAACAATCTATTTTTATACCCTTTGCGTATTTTAAACATTGTAAAACTCTGGTGCGAAAAATTATTGGAGAACAATCTTATAATTAATCGTTTATATAATTCATAGCCAACAAATTATGTTAAATCACGACTTCAGCGCTTATTTGTATTTCTTTATATTTTCATTTTTATTTGTTATTAGAATAAATACTTTTGTTAATTTTATGTGAAACTTTATCATTTATTTTAATTAACAACGACCTCGTCTATCCCGAACAAAGACTGCACCTGGTCTGATCCCGAGTTAAAGCGATTCAATTCGTTGACTCGAAACTTGGACCGACGAACGTACGACTCGAAACGGGTTATAGCGGGCCTATCGGCACGTTGACCTATATTTTTGAGTCATAAAAAGTGCGTTCGACCCGAGGCACATACCCTCCTTAAACTGTGTGCCTACGGAATTCTATACGTTTTGTTACGTTCTTCCCTGCCTTACCTGTTCTCCCTGAAATATCCTTCCTACCGAATAAAGAGTAAAATCCATAAGGCTGGACGGTAACAGAACAATTAAATTTTTGGGGGCTCTCGTCGGGATAAATAGGTGTGTCTTTGAGAAGGAATAAGATGAGGTCAATTTTGAAATAATGCTGAAGTCGATAATTTATATAAAATCACTTTAGAAAATTAAACCCAGACAATATCCAACTATATACTTTCGGTTCCTAATAAATAATTCCCTGAATTAATTATTTTCTTTTTTCAGTAGACAAAATTGCATGTGAAAATTGCATTAAACTGAATTTTTATTAATATGTATATTTTCGACAACCTTGAAAGAGTAATGATTCAGTCAGTGCATGAAACTAGATATATTTATGAGCGTAAACAAATTAAAATAATATCGAATTCAAATTTTTTGCTATATTGTAATTCATTGTGATGGCCATTCCTTTATTTATCGGCCAAAATATATAATCAAATTTTACCGGAAAAAGGGGTAAAATCTATCCGGCTGTAGAGGTCAAATTTTAATTTACACAAAATTAGTAGAACAAAAGAATTATAAGCAAAGTGCGTGTTATCCAAATGAAAATTTCGATAACTCGCCAAATAACAAATATTTAGAGCTAAATAACGGTTTACTAAAAACTTTTTACAAAGAAAACTAGGTTTGCATTTATAAAAAAAAAAACATTATCTTCGTAAATCGAGTAAAAATCACGCAAACAGTAAAACTATCATATAAAATTTCAAACAATGTTCTTTCCTCAAAATATTAAAACGTCGTGAATGAATGTTTTATTAAAAAATTAAAGTTAAAAATTAAACCAGAAATAAAAAAATTTAGACGCTTGAATAACCATAGCCGATATCTCGTAAATAGAAAGAGAGCTTCGCACAATGGCATATTTACGACCAGGACAGAATGATATTTCAGGTAGAAATCAAAGTATTAACCGGTTATGGGAAAATTGCCAGTTCTGTTATAAGAAGGGGCATTTAGCCTCTAATTGTAGAACGCAAATCCAATGTCAAATTTGTAAAATCCACGGGCATGCAGCCGACAAGTGTTACTTCCGCGATGCTCAATCTCAACAACCCGTTAATGTAGTACAGAAAATTACGTCATTTGCCAGTTATGTTCTAAACCCGGTCACCATGCTAAATTTTGTAAATTTATAAAACTAATGAACAAATAAGCCTTACGTAATCTGTCAATGGTGTGATAAACCGGGTCACACGGCTAATAATTGTTGGAAAAAGCAAAATAAACAGTATAACATAAATAAAAATCAAAATTGCATGCCAAATTTGTTATAACTTTGGGCATATAGCTAAAGATTGTCGATTCTAAATTAGAGCAAACCGCAGTATCTGTAGATTCATTATTCTGTCACTATTGTAAAACGAGGGCATCTTCTTAAGAAATGTAAACTACGTATCACAAGGTAATAATTATATGAATGAGCCGGAAAACTCCGATGGCTTCTTCGACGTCAGGTATACAATTGGAGACCGAACGAGTTCCACATCCATGGGCGTCACAGAAAATGTTAACCAAAACGCTTGGGACCCCGACCCGTAATGATAAACCTCGACAAACACAGTCGTCCGCCTACTGTTCAGATAAAAATTTGTGAATCAACTTCTCCTATAACTTTCGCGTTAGATACAGGTTATGAAATAAATTTAATTAAAGAAAATTTTGTGCCCAAAAATAAAACAATCAATTACGACACATATTAGAATTAAATGGTATTTACGATTATCCAACTTACACTCTAGGAGAAATTAATTACTTCTTTACGAAAGGAAATAACTTTTCCACATTGTAACTAACGACTTTCCGATCTTACAACCAAGTATATTAGGCAATGATTTTTTTTATCAAACTTCCGCAAGAATAAATTATGCAAAAAGACATTTAGACGTTTTTGGAATTTAATCTACCCTTCTTTTCACCTGAAATGATTATAGTAGCACCGCGATTAAAATCACCATTTTATATTAGAGTAGAGAACCCTGAAATAAGAATCGGGGATATACCTAGATTAAAAATAGCGCATGGAATTTATGCGATAGAAACTCTAGCGGAAGTTAGCTCAGGAAAGGCGTATATAGATGTTGTAAGTAACTTGGACGAAAGAAATAGAAGTCCAGGTACCAACCCTACGTCTTAGATCTTTCTCAATTGTTGATCAAGAAGTCTCTAATAAAATTAATGAGGAGAAATAAAAGAAAAATATTAACAATAAAGATAAAACGAACAACAATTGTAACCGTAAATTTGAAAAACGATGAAGACAAAATTATAAATGAAAATAAAAACATAATAGAAGAAGAGAATAAACAATAATAAAGAAATTCAGATGTTAAATAAAAAAGAAGGGATAATTGAAAACAAATCCAAAGACGAAATTGAAATTAAAGAAAAGATAAACATACACTAACACAAAAAATAAAAATTTGAAGGAAAAATCTATTCTAGAACAAAAATCAGGCTCCTATGCCTCTCCCGAAGTTCTAGATTCCCGAATTGGAGGGGAAATTACCAAACCCCTCGTGAATTAAGTAGTGATCCAAAAGTCCTTGGAAATGAGGATTTCCATATCTCTCCTGGATTGCCCAGAGATCCAAGAATTCTTGAGGAGGGAAGTTACCAAACCTCTCTTGAATTGACCAGAGATCCAAAAATCCATGAGGGAGGAGATTTTCAAACATTCCTCGGGCTGCCCAGGGATCCAGAAATCCTTGGAGGGGGAAGTTACCAAAACCTCTCCTGGTTTTTAATTGATGATCCAGAAATCCTTGGAGGGGGAAGTTACCAAACCCCTCGTAAATCAATAAATAATTCTGAAATCTTAAAGGGAAAGGAATATCAAATCCCCCTTAAAATTATGATACAATAAAGGAAGATCTCCAAAATTCTATAATGTATTCTTCAGTCGATTGCAAGGAGGGAAGCAACCAAACCTCACTATGTAACACGACACGATTTTTCTTAAAGGAGTCCAAAAACAAAGAGCTCCTTAGTTTATCTAAAAAAATTAAAATTCACAAGAATCGGAATAAATATAAAAATAAATATAATAAAAATAACAATTCTCATATTGCTATCAAAGAGCCTATAAAAAGAACTAAGTTTTATAATGCAAGAAATTATATGATTCCAAGAAGAAAAATAAACCACTTTTAAAAATCCTTGTATCAATGCAAGTCCAATCACAGAAGATAATAGAAAAAATTCATGCGAAGAAGAAAATCGAAACATAAAGAAGAAATAAAAGGCAATGAAATTAATGACGATGAAATTCTTAACTTTAATGATCCGGAAATGCGAAATTAATTTCCACGATACTGAAGGACTCCAATGAAAAGGACGAAGGCTACGAAGACTTCAACTTCTCTGATGAAAAATGGAAGATTCATTATCTAACGATGTATCTGTTAAGAACTCTAACCAAATGTTATCTACATACGAGGAAATGTATCAACCGCTAAAATTACAAATTAAAGAGAAGATCTCAGTCCATGAGTCTCTTAAATCTAACAAAATACAATTTCAAGACCGAAGAAATTATAAATTTATTACTATTTTATACTACATTATTAGTATGATTACTACATTGTTATACGTTTATCATTACATTTGTCAACATTTGTCAAAATTATTTAAGAGCTTGAAGAAATATAAATACGAACCTGAGGAAATCGAGGACAGAAATGATCCCCCGGACAAAGGATACCTTACCTACGATGAAGACATAAAAGACAAGAAACAACTAGATTTGCAAGAACAAAAAATTAAATTGAAGATAGAAATGATCCTCCAGACAAATAAATGATATCAAGGATGATGGAAGAACACGCGACAAGGACGAAGAACTAAAAAAGGATGAACAAAACCAAATTCTAAGCAAGTTACGAATAAATCCTCCACTAGTAATATACAACTATTTAAAAATATTACAATCATATCCACAATCTGTTAATATTATAAAAAATAATATACGCACTTCAACTATATCGACGAGAAATCTTTAGATCCCAGCCTATGAAAAAAAAAAACAACAAGATTCTAATTCTAAGTTTTCTTACATTGAATAAACAAAAATAAAAATTAAAAAATTATACAGCCTACTCATCAGCAAGAGATAACAAAAGGCTACAAATTGACAATATTTGGAATCCTTAAAAAGCCTCTAAAACCATGAAAATATTTGCAAAATAATAAGTTTATATTACCTCACTTTCAAATCACATGCTGCGACATGTATCTCTATCCATTTAATGGATCCTTGAATCACATGCTACGTCATGTAGGAAAATTTATACACTACATCCTTCTTCATCATTTCTAAACAATTATCCCGCCACACAAAAAGGAACCCGAGAAGAATAGATACGAATCCTTAG
Organism: Monomorium pharaonis; assembly: GCF_013373865.1. Lineage (NCBI taxonomy): Eukaryota > Metazoa > Arthropoda > Insecta > Hymenoptera > Formicidae > Monomorium > Monomorium pharaonis. Next base: position 9,174,242 of record NC_050471.1, read on the forward strand.
GAAAAAGGGGACAATAAATGCAACAATAATCTAAGCTCAAGCATCATGGCGAGAGCGAAGACAAACAAATAATTATTGGCTGGAATCAAGATAAAAGACATCCAGCACATCACAAAGGATAGCAGCATATGAATATAAATTATAGTAGATAAGGAATAGATAATTGTAAAATTCTTTAATAATGTCAATTGTTAGTTTTATTCTTATAATACCTTTATTTTCGCGACAAAAATAACATATAATTTTAGCTTATAATTGAAAGAATAACAAATAGAATAATAATTACGTAACCAAGATTGAATAATAAAAAAAATATATAGATAAAAAAAAACTAAGAATCTTTAATTTTTTTTTTAATTTAAAATATTCCTAAAATTTGTAAAAGAAAATAATTGTGTTAAAAAATCAATATATTCAAAGGTTTTAACTAAGCTACAAGCTTTAACTCAATATTCAATCTTGTTTATAAGCCTAATAAAATCTTAGTTTGATAAGATTCTATAATCTAAGTAATCGTTATTATTGCGTCAAAACAAAATATTCCGTTTAGAAATTTCGCGTGACAAGTCGAATGAATGATATACAATAATTGTCCACGCTGCAATTGCGTCTTTTCTTCATATATAAACCAAGTTAAATTATAAAACGAAGTAGAAAAAATAACCAAGAAATATAATATAACTTAAGCGAATCAGACATTAATGAATATTGGAATTCATATTTAAGATACCTTTTCTCTCTATCAATATTTTCATCGACATTAAAGTTACATATATTAATAATTTTATATCTTCATTGTTTATACTAAACATTAATTTAAGGTTCAAATTTATATTGCATATCTGAATAAGATATAATGTTACGAAAACTTGTTACATAACATTGTTCCATATTGCCAAAATAAGGCAATTTTAGAATTTAAATGTTACTATAAGACAAATTAATCATAGTGTTTCAGAAGTTTTCCTTTTCTATTAAAAGGAGATATATGAATATAATATAATAAATGCTTAGATAAAAGAATAAATTAAAATAAAATTATTTGAATAATAACAATTTAAATAGATCACCTGAGTGTCAAAAACAAATCCGGCAAAATGCCGCTTTACTCTTACAAATTTTAAGCGAAGAATGAAACCTCGCTAATTGATTATTTGATCCAATTCCGGCACTTGATGCCGTTCCAGATGTGTTGCTCTGTTGAGAACTCATCTTCTGCAAAATCATAACTACTCTAACCTGCGCGAAGATATCGCAGGATGAATTGATTATTGTCGCCCCTCCTGAAATTAATATAAAAGAATTTTATTTGATGCAATATAAAAGGTATAACAGTGGTAAAATTGGCGACACACCTATATCAACAAATGTTGATATGCCTGTGGAATGCGATGCACAGATCGAGAAAACACTCAATTGTCTCTGGACAAAATCCGTTCTTAATGAAAAAAAAAACCAAGGAAAAAGGGAGAATAGAAAAACCTAGTTGACACTCACGTGATTCTAAAATATTTTTAGAAAAAAACAAGAGAAAAAAAACATAACGGTAATAATAATTTTAGAAAAAAAGGGAAAGCTTCGAAATATATTTAATACAAATTTTTTTTAATTAAAAAAATTATAAATTAAAGCGCGTATACATGCGTAAAACAACTTATTAAGTGAATTATAATCATTATCTACTGCGTAAAAATGTGCGTACATACGAATAATCTAATTTAGAAATTAAAATAAAAACATACACGTGTAAAGGAAGACGAAAGAGCAAGAAAGGATTTTAAAGATTGCCTTTTCCTTCCTCTTTCTTAAGAGACAAGCGTTGATATAAATAAATACCTAAACGAATAAGGAAAAATAGGATATTAATGCGATACAAAATAATATAATAATCCATGAAAAAGAGAAATCGTTGCTCAGCCTATTAAATTCTGCAAATGTTGTGTTCATACGCCCCCAACATTTGTCTAAGGCGGGGAGTGTTACGTCCGGCAGACTCCACGATTTCCCTTCGTCAGAGGAACAAATAATTTTACAGAAGAAATTCCGTTTCAACGGTCTCCGATAATTTTTATGTGTCTAGGATTAGTCTGTTAGAAACGTAATAACAAACATAGATGGACGAAACGACCAAGTAGATAATTCCGACTCCTTTGAATATTGAGTCAACAAATAATAAATTCTGAAGATAGAAATTCAAAAAACAACCATGGGATCTAAGCAAAGTTTCACGTTTGCTCACAGAAAATGAGCAATAAAGTATCTAAACATAAGCAAAAAATAAATAACCGTTTTCCTCCATCTGCAACCCATACCGTAGCGCGTCTAGCACAATAGAAAAAATTATTTATCTCTTAAACCCAAAGGGAAGATAACCTACGCGATAGGTCGGATCCCTTCGATAAAATTGAAAGAATGTGGGAGGGAAACAGAGAAACTTTCGACAGATTACTTAACGTATGATTGGGCAAAAAGGAAAAACTATTTCTCCAATAAGAAACTTAGAATTCACCCACCACACAATCCTGAAAAAGAATCCTACCAATTAGAATATTTGAACCACCTATCTCTGGATCCTCCCCTTGTAAGACTCTATATATATATAATACCAAATCTTGAAGGGAGTCAGTTGTTTTTTTTTATACCAGTTAGTAATAGTAGGCAATAGTAGTCAGTAATGAAAGTACCAGTAATAAGAGTTTAGCAGTCAGTAATAGATAGTCAGTAATAGTAATGGAGAGTAAAGTTTTAGAGTTACAGTTTTAGAGTTAGTTAGTTAGTTAGTAATCATGTAGAATCAGTGCGCAAGTAGACTTTAGTGCCGTTCCATCCGGACAAGAAATCTATTCGATTCCGACAAATTTGCTCGAGAACCAACAATGAGTAAGTCCCACAATCATAATTTCTTTGGTTTTTACGTTACTCATGGTAACATCTCCCTTCCATTTTAATTCTTTAAGACACCCTCCTATTATTTATAAATAATTCTCTCTTAGAGTTTTCGTCCCCCTTCTTTACTCGGTTTGCGGATGCGAGCCCGGCAGCTCGAGAGTCCGACCGGTCGTTCCGGTGCGCGGATTCAGAGACGGTCATTCGAGAGTCCGACCGGCCGTTCCGGTGCGCGGATTCAGAGGCTGTTGCTCGAGAGTCCGACCGGGCGTTCCGGTGCGCGGATTCAGAGGCTGTTGCTCGAGAGTCCGACCGGGCGTTCCGGTATGCGAATTCCGCCCTTAGTGTTCGAGAGTCCAAACAACAATTCACGGTTTTAATTTTCAAGAGTCTGCACTTTCCTAACCTTCTCTCTCCGAATTACTTAAGATATAATGTAACTCACAAACAAAAAGCTGCCCATTAGTTTTACACTTCCGAAATTTATATTAATAACCTTTGTGTTTTTTTTTATTTTATTAATAACCCTTTGTTAACTTTTAAAACTTTTGTAAACTCAATCGAAAATCTATTTTTATAACCTTTGCGTATTTTTAAACATTGTAAACTCTTGCGAAATTTATTTAGAACCATCTTATAATTTAATCTTTATAAATTCATAGCCAACAAATTATGTTAAATCACGACTTCAGCGCTTATTTGTATTTCTTTATATTTTCATTTTATTTGTTATTAGAATAAATACTTTTGTTAATTTTATGTGAAACTTTATCATTTATTTTAATTAACAACGACCTCGTCTATCCCGAACAAAGACTGCACCTGGTCTGATCCCGAGTTAAAGCGATTCAATTCGTTGACTCGAAACTTGGACCGACGAACGTACGACTCGAAACGGGTTATAGCGGGCCTATCGGCACGTTGACCTATATTTTTGAGTCATAAAAAGTGCGTTCGACCCGAGGCACATACCCTCCTTAAACTGTGTGCCTACGGGAATTCTACACGTTTTGTTACGTTCTTCCCTGCCTTACCTGTTCTCCTGAGATATCCTTCCTACCGAATAAAGAGTAAAATCCCATAAGGCTGGACGTAACACATCACTGAACAGTGTAAATTTAATTTATAAATTGGTTTTTAACAAAATTACATAGCTCGAACAATTATATGAGAAAAATATAAATATAAAAAAAGTTTAACTGAAAATTGAAAATATTAGACATAGAAAGTTTGAAAAAAAAATTTATAACTGTATGACTCAATTATTGATAAATCAACTCGACTATTTAAATGGTATCAACTTTTCTCAACACCACGCTTCGCAACGAGGATTATTCTTTCCGAGAGAATAAACGAAAAAAGATTTCCATCAACTCTAAAGTGGCTTAAGGCACTTATTTATGCCACGCGAAACGGATGGACGGAGATACATCATGGGACTTCCTGAACCAATGTCGCGAAACATTTGTCACGACGTTCCACTTGCTCCAAGGATCAACTGCGAGCTCTCCGGCTGCTTGCACGAGCGGAGATGTCTCATTTGCACCGAGAAATCGCGTCTTTCCCTTACTGCCGTCCGCAGTCTCCCTATATCGCGTTGTCACGGCTTGAGAGAAGGAGAGAGAAAGATCGAGGGAAAGAGGAGTAAAGAACGCGCGACGTCATCAATCTTCGCGCGAAAAGACCCAGGACAAGTGAGACGTCGTTCCGGATCTCACAGATGCGACCTTGATTCTCTTCCGACATTCCCTAGAGGTACCGACGTAGATTAAGTCTGATCTCGCGAGTAATTTGTCCGAGTGTCTCAATCCTCGGCCGGTCCTCGACATGCTGGATGCCTCGGAAGCAGACGAACACCTGTGGTCTCCCGTATTCAAAAGAAATCATGGTGGTGTACCGATTTACGTTTCAATCTTTTCTATGCTTTACCTCGTATTGCATTATATTTATGTTTTCAACAGTAACTAATTTAAAAAATCCACAGTTTTTATTTGCATTTTGAAGCTGACAAGAACTTGAGAAATAAAGCACAATATTTTAAAAAGGTAACTTTATGTGCAATTGTATAATTATATAAAATAGTTTTCCAATTAACAGATAAATTTTTTGTTTTCAGTAAAAACTGCTTACATTAATACTTATAAAATGAGAATTCACATTTCCTTATATATATTTTTTTTTTTTAACTAATTGCAAACAAGATGTAGACGCTTGTACGTATTTCACTTTAAGAAGCACAAAATGCTGAGAAGGGTTAAAACAGTAAAATAAAAACAACTAAATATTTATAAAATTACATGATTTAACTTTAGAAAGTAACAAAATTTTCAAATTATGTAAGTTCTTTTCGAAGAAAAAAATTCTTCCCGCAGAGCATAAAATTAAAAATATCCAGGGTCATAATATTATTTGAAACCTTAAAATTTCACGACATCAAATGCGGAATACTATTTAAGTCGCTTTGTTGCGAATGTTTATCTTTCTTGAGCACAAAACTCTATTTTTATTAGATCCAAGATGCATTTTAGTTATGAAAATGCGATATTATATAATGCAAAATTATAATTCGGTCGCGGCAATGAATAAATCCTATGCGCGAGCGAACGTACGGCAATGGCGAATTTTCAGAGATTGCTCGCGACCGAACGTATGCATGATCGGCTGCCGGCACATATGCTCGTTCATACATACATATGTATGTATCTCGACGGGATGCGTGAAGAACATCACATACGTCACTCGGTTTTCCTGCGACGGTCAGGTCATACATATTCCGCGACCGAGAACGGATCGAACACTCACACCCTTCTGACGTTTCGATTGGTGTCGGATTTTATCTGCGTACACGGCACTCTCTAGAAGTTCATTGTCAAAAGCAACTGAACGATTTAACGTTTGATTAAAACTGTTATTAATAGTAACTGTTTTGCGCTCAAAAAGTTTTTCTTTATACGAGTAATATATAATTATTTCAACCAGCGTTTACGCGTAAAATATTATATAAATAATATATATCAAGTGTACGCGATGTAAACTATGTAAATTATATTTTACGTCTGTGTAACCAATAATAAATCACAATAAATCATTGAAGATTCTGATTTCGTCAGAACAAGCGAAACTTATATTTACATATCACACAAAACAATCTCAATTACTTTAATAGACTTATTTACTTTCTTTTATACTATGCTATTTAATTATATTTATATTGCTTATATTGTTTGCAGAAAAAGTTTCGTGTAAATAATATATAAATAATCCACGTGATATTTACGACACAATCCTGTTTTCAACATTTGTACTCGAAAAAATGTTTCAAAATTGCGTTTATTGTCAGTACAACTATTACAATTAGTTTTCTATCGGGTTTAAAATTTCATAGCATTTCAAACATAACTCTGTGTATGTGCTTTTTAAGCCAAATTTTGTACCTCAAATCATGGTGATGAAACAGCCGTCTATAGATCGTAAATTCATAGAACATATTTCGCGAATGCATTTACACCCGAGCATATGTACAAGATATCAGATTTCGCTATCTCTTGATCCACTGATTGTCCATCGCCCCTAACAGCGCTGTCAGAAACGATCACGTTTGATCTTCGGGAGGCACCCTTGTCAACCTGATGTATCCCTCCTCGATTTTGTATCAATGTAACAGGTCTGTCATTTTTACGCGCAAGTATTGAACTCCAATGTCCAAGAAGACAGATAGAATTCATCTCTCAAGGAAGAATGTATCATTTACATCTACATAGACAGATAATTTTCAGTTGACTTCCGATGCTCGCTTCGCAAAGAAAAAGTTTGCAAAATTCAACGAGTCCTCGAATGTCGCATTCTATTAGATTTTCCTTTTTTTCACCGAGAAATCCATTTAGCGGTTTATCGTCTGCGGGAACAAGGACGGCCACCAGTTGGTGGCTGCTTAGTTTCCGAAGGTTTACGCGCAGCATCCCGGAGGCAGCGAGTGAGACGACGCTCGGTCACGGTGGATGCGCCAGGCTCTCCGGGAGATGCCGGGGTATAAAACCTCTGGCCCGTTGCGACGGTCACGTTACGAAAGGTATGGCGGGCCGGAGGGGCTTTTGGAGTAGGGTTGAAATCCAGAGCATACCTTAGTTGTCCGCTCGTAAAGCAACCCCGTATGCCTGGGAGTGCGTGCCGGAGCTATCTCTTTCTCCGTTACGTTCCGTCTCGGCGATGCCGGATCTCTCTCCGTCTCCTTCCCACTCGCTTTACGTCTACGTCTACGCGGAGTGTTTGTTAAACGAGGAGGAATATGCATGAGGTAGGAGAAGAGAGCTGGCGGCGAAGTTATGCTACGGTGATCTTAACGGTGGACACGACCTTAAACATGTATTTACGCCGCGCTGGAAATGCGATAATCAGAGAAAGAGAGAGAGAGAGAGAGAGAGAGAGAAAGAGAGAAACTGTCCAAAGACAGGAGCCAGCAACGGCTCGTGTACTCGTAAGCTTTACCACTTTAGAGCAAATCTCCAGGACACCCACGAAGCCGTGTGAACCCTCTCGCGACACTAGACTTTATACGAAGAAAAGAAACATTTGTGGAACAGATTTCTTGATAATCAGCAGATTTTACACAACTCCTCATTTGCGATAATAATTATACGACGAAACATCTTTCATACTTGAAATACTGAATTATATCGACCCTTGGAACAATCAGGAATTAAATCTATTGGATCATCTCCTAATCTCTTCCTAGCAAATCGCATATAAATTAACTCGCATACAGATTTATCGTAATCTCAAAGCAATCTTTCGATGATATTCGAGATAAAAGAGGTCCGCATTCGACAGGTGAAGGCGTAACAACCGATCACGGTATCTCGATCGTAGATTGCGTGTTTCTGTCACATGGGGATGCAGTGGCACTGGATACCGCCTGCCGAAGAACTCGACAGCATATTCTCGTAAACATGCATCACGGGCGTACACGAGTATGCATATACGTAGGACATATGGTGGTTAGCACGGTGCTTGGACCCCCATGAAGCGAGAAGGGCCTCGCTGAGACTTCTGGGGGCTTTCACCCCCTCGCAGTACCACCGCGACCAGCCACCCCCTTCCCTCCGCTCAAGAGTCCTCATGAGTTTTCAATGAGATTAGCGGCCCATCTGTGCCGAGACCGACCCCATCGTCATCATCGACCATGGACAAAGCTAGTCAACCTGCTCACTGCCCGTGCGTTCTCCACGGGGTTCGCTACCGTTCTCTCCCTGTCTCTCCCGGCTATTCGGTGTGTACACCGTACATGCACTTGCCGCACAAACTCATCTCCGCGCTTTTGCCCGTCTCCATGTTGCGTGACGATTATAGAAAATACCAGGTTTTTAGCCACCCAGCATCATATGGTCGCATTTAAAGTCGTCATTGACCACATCTCTATTTGAACGTCTTTTAACTCTGATTAGAATTCTTTATTACATAGCGGATATTTAAAAAGCAAAAGTATTTTTAAATTTCAAATTTAAAGTACCAATTTTTAACTCTGACTTGTGCGTAGAGAAAACATTCTAAAAGCTCTTTACTTTTCTTTATTTAAACAATGCTTTAACTAATTTTCAATCGACTTTTCCAGAGATTTTATTAAACGCCATTTATATAAACATATTCACAATCTTTCAGAGCATTCAATTTTCAATATTTTTAAATTAATCTTTATAGTTAAATCGTATAATAGAACAGCCTATTTTAAACTAAATAAAAAAGTAAATCACTGTATTGCTGAATGTATTTCTGCAATATTGTCCGAAATTTTTTTTATATTTCTATTCAAGACAAAAATATATAGCTAAAATGCATTCCGGTTGTAATGGCGAGCATTGAGTAAAGCCGCAAAGCAGACCGATTAAGGAGCGAAATGGTATCGATCCCGCGCAAGGGGGTACCAGGGGGGCTTCGGATCTGGGTCCATGGTAGCCCATATGGAGCCTGCCCAGCGCATATGTTACGACAACGCCGCTAACGACCTGCCTTGGGCCTTCGTAATGCTAAACTGCGGTTCGATCCGCACCCCATGAAACTAAGTAACCATTCGATTGTCATTGGTAAATAGGTAATCATGGCAGCATCGAGTCTCCTTAGGATGCGCGGATTTCTGCTTTCTCGATCATAAAATGTCCCCGATTTAATCAATACCCTATTTCGGCAATACTTCTGTATTTGCGAAACAGAAGAATATATTCAAGTTTGTTTTTATATCTAAATTTTGCAAAGTTACAAATTGCGTACACTTTCAAGATAAGTTAAAGAAGCACAAACAGATATCTGAAAAATTCGATTAAATCTCTATATAATTTCTAACAGAGCGCGTTTTACATCAATTATATAAATATATAAATCATTTAAAAATTCAGAACACAAACGTCTACATCTTTTACACCCAATATATCGTATCTATATAAATCCTATTTGTTTATATTCTTTATTCCTTTCGTCTTTAATATTCCATATTATAAAGTAATCGTGAAGCTAACATGTTAAAACGTTCGATGTTTGACATTGCAAGAAAGTAACCGAAGGGAGAGTCTAAACACTTTGGCCAAGTAAAACCCCGTGACAATCCTACCAGCCACCCCCCGGCTTTTTTGCCAACCTGCAAGGCTAAACGAGTTATGTATTATGCCAGGGGATGGCCAAGTGGGGTGGACTACTCAATACCAGGTTGTATGTCCTGGTCGTGCCATCTGGCGCGCTATTATACGAGTATTTTAATTTAATTAACTCAGCTCGCGCATCGATCGATCGATATTATCGGCGCTCGCGCGCGGATTAAGCTTGTACGTGGTCGGTCGACGATTTCGAATCTGCCGTTTAATTAGGATTTCGGGCGTCGGTGCGAGCAACAGATTTTATGGAAACGAACCGCGTTCCTGGTCCGCCGAATCAGGCTGTGACACAATCGACCGTTTATTTCAATACTTTTCACTGTTGAGCAAACGTCACGCATTCGGGAAATCCCTTTCCCAATGGTAGCAATGATTTAATATCAAATAACAAATTTTTAATCGGTGCTTTCACGGTGCTTAAAAAAATACGCTAACTTGAATATTACAAATTTTCATGAAATATATAGAAGGCTTAGACTTTTCTATTAGGGTTTTTCTATTAATCTCGCGCGACGTAATGAAAAAATTATTTTTATTCCTATTGGGAACAAAAATATATATAATAATAATAGATCAACTTTTAGATTTTACTAAATATAATATGATAGATATATCTTTCCACAACATTAATAGTAACACATATCGTAACGCAATAATATTGTTCAGCAATATCACGAAAGAAAATCGCGTTTCATGTTGATATCGAGTACTCCAGCTTACGAGATTACGGTCGGAAGTATCGAGTCGCTGGACAATCGATACTTCACCTTGGCGTATTTACGGCATATTTGCGGCAGCGCGAACATGGCTCTTTGTCATAGACGAGTGATTTTCGGATCGGCGGTAGCGTGGCCCCGAGAGCTCGAAAGAGCCGGTGCGCCATTGTACTTCTCTCGTCGGGGTCATTGTAAGCGACTGTACCCTCATCTCCACGCTGCACAGTGCACTTCCCCTGCTCGTGCATCTGTCCTCAATCAGCGGCCTACGAAAATGGGATATACACGTCCTCGTCGGCGTGAAACTATTGACCTACCCCCGTGTACGAGGGAGCATTCCAGTCGTCGCCGCGAGAGCGATAAATAAAGATCAACGGATGACAACGTTTCGATGATTTACAGCTTTCAATAACTAACAAATACTTTCCACTCAAGAAATGGAAAAAAAATAGAAGATATTTTTATCAACGCAATGGGTTTTTTACCAATTTAATTTTTTTGCCACGTATATATGTTCGAAAATTGTCCAGATTAATTTTACATATCTGTTTCATTATAATAATATATTAAAAATTGTGGATTGGCAAGAAATGGGTCGTATCAAAGTAGTTCAAATAGAAAAACTGTCGGAAACGTAAAGAAAATGTACGTATAGTGTGCCTCGCCGGGCCAAAAGCATTCCTGCCGGTGGATATTAAAGACTGGGGGCAAACCAGGGCGACATAGTACTCGCGAAAGAATGGAACGCACTTAACTCGGGACTGCTTAAACAGTTGTTTGATCGGCATTATGTATTAGCAGAGAGGAAAGCAGAAGAGAGCATGTGGCTAGTGCCATCGCTTATTAACGACGTCGGAAGAGATGTCCGAAAATTAAATGCATTGAATTTTTTTCACTTGATCAAGAAAACAGTTCAACTGCACACAAAAGATTTTCTATAACTCCGAAATTTATCCAACGTAGGAATTATTTTCATCAATTAAAAATCAAAAACACGAGTACGAAAAAACATTTGCTACAGATAGCGTTAGATAATCGCCCGTTGATTCCAGCGAAATCCCGGAGATGAGCTAAGAAACCTACCCATCGGCGGACACATTCCAATGCGATCGTTATTGTCAAACGTTCGCGCGCCGCGCGCGACAGCCAGGTATAATATTCCGGATATTAAATCGCTTTTAAATCGGCTTAGCGTTAACTAGTGGCACTTTAAGCTGCCCGTTGAAATGATTATCAGGGCTTCCCACTCCGTCGAGAGAGAACCGGCTAGCTGTTATCGCCCGTTGATTAATTGTTATGCAATATGACGTCACACACGCCTACCCGACCTACCCGGATTAGAATCCCGCGATAGAGCATCACACGGTGGTGAACGCCGGCCCAGCGGTCCGCCTACGCGTGTCTCCCTCGGTACAGCGCAACGTTGCAGCATCCCTCTTGCTCTAAATCTCGACAAATCTCCGTGTGTGTATGTGTGTGTGTCGCGTGTGTATCGCCGCACGGCGGTTACAACACGGAGGGAGCGGCGCGAAGTTTCCGGCTAATCCTACGAATTTGAGCCAACTGAACATAGGACGGTGATGAATATTGATACTGCCGACTCGACGGATACACCCATACGCAGATTTCGCGTGCAAGCAAGCGACCTATCCGCCTTGGCTTTTCTCAATTTCCTCACTTACGCTCGAGGAAAGTAAAAAAAAAATGCAAGATGTTCCTTCATTCTTTCTCTCTCGCTAATTCTTAAGCGCAAGTTACTTCTCTCAGTCGCTTGTAAAAAATTGGACCATGTCTTGCCGTTTATAACTAAAAAAAGTTAATTTTTGCTGAATTAATTTATTCTTCACTGCTGCATGCATAAAATGCATGACTCCCCACAGACGATAAGAGAAAAAAAATTACAGAGGTGCGTGTTAATCTAAGAAAAGCTTCTTCTAAAGCACAGAATATATAATTTTCACGAACTAAATTGTTAGGCACATATATCGGTCTACATCTACTTATTAAAAATTCTCAATAATTTGTAGAATTTAATGTAGAAGCTATACGAAAAACTGCATTGAATAAAAAAAAATTCATATATAATTGAAAAGGATTGAATGATCCTTTCAAATTCAAAGATATTTTCTCAGCAAAAATCAACTATTCTTCTTCAATCATAGCCGGCAATTAAGATTTGGCCCAATTTTTTACAAGCAAATGAGAGATCTAAGTTAACGCTTAAGTATCTCTAGCTTTGCGACACGTCGCAATTCATTTTGAAAAGCCAAAACCTGACGGCTCGTGGCTCGATGCTCCCCGGTAACCTTGCACCATTATTTCCCTAAATAAAAGAAACCATAAATCGTGGGTGCACAAGCCGTGGAGGAACCACGCCACGGCTCCATTATATCTTTCACGATGAACGGTGCCCTTCTTCGTCGGCCATTATGCCACGGAGATAGTAAGGAAGCAGCCACCCCTTTATCTCGGTAGACTCCGCGGTGAGAGTAATGCGCGGAAATCAAGGGTTAATTCCTCGGCGTCGTAAAGCATTTTATCTGCCTCCAGTAGTGTCGCCGGAACGAGAAATATTCAAATATGGCGATAGACGGTAGAACACGCCGATTGAGTGCTAAAGAAACTCCGTACCGCGGTTCTCTGCAATTTATCCTTGCGTATTTATATATCAACAATTATAAAACGTGATTTTTTTTTTTAATGCTTTTAATGCGACGCGTACAAAATCAATATTTGCTCGTTTCCAAAATATATTATAACATTTAATAAATTGTACCAACGTAATTACTTTAAAAAAAAAAGGGTAGGAAAAAAAATTATGCATTCTATAGTAATATGTCGTATCGGTGTGTCGTATGATGCTTAATACTATTTAGGAAAGAGACAAAAGGTTCATACGAGCGATCAAAAGGTTCATCGATCGAGCGAGAGAAAGATTTGCCTGCGAGAAACACACGTACGCCACAATGCGCGCATGTGTGAATGCGGACATACCACGCGAAGACCTTTCGGACCTCTAACACCTGATCCCTACTAAAGATCCTATCGGGAAAATTGGATTCGATGTCAGGGTGACCGCTGAAACGTATAAGCAGCTCGTAAAATACTTTTTAGCGCACGAGCGCCTCCGCCCGTCGAGGGATTAAGCTTTATGGTTAGATAAGGATCCCGGATTCGCTTCCGTGCTTCTCGCGCCTGCCGGGCTTCTATCCCTCGAAAAATAATAACCGCGACAACGATCTCTCGAGCAGTCCAAACGAATATTTCGCGGATCAGAATCCATTCCCCTCCTCTGTCCCTTTTTCCTGGCGTGAGAGAGCATAAAATGTTCTCCGCAATTCCGAGCTGTGCTCGACGCATCTCTCCCGCGAAAGTTAATGCGAATTGATCGCACAAAGTTGGAACGCGGCGACCCGAAAAGCGCGATTTGGTCGAGAGCAAGTGTCGAATTTGACTCTTTAATCTTAATCTCTCGTCTACAATCAATTTATCGATACAGAATAATTTCAAAAGTTTCAACAATAATTCGATTCTGCACACAGAATCGCAAAAGTTAATTATATAAAAGATATTTTGCATAATGCAGTCAGTTTCTATAGTGATAAAAGTTAATAATTATCTAGTTAAAAACAATATCATCTAAAGCAATAACTAATTTACACGTATAACTGTCGTTCTTTGAGATTTTAATATCATCGATAAATCTGCAATAAGTATCTTTTTTATCCTTGAGAAACGTCCTATTCAATCAACGGTTTCGGTAACCACTCGACCTTTTATCGGCAGGAGAAGGACTAGATTGCCACATTTAACGCTTCTTTGTAGCGCCGTCGCGAGGGTATCCTCAATATTTTCTCACGGAGTGAAATATCGTCCCGAAAGTCATTCTTCTCCGGGTAATGGAGCCAATTCGGGTCAGCGAATTGCCTTATTGACGGGCAGGCTGGACGGCCGGAGGGACTTTCAGTGTCTCAGATGGAACGCAAAATCGAGTTACGGCCAACGCCATCCTCGTCGTCGTCGTCGTCGTTGCAATAAGCGACGTAGACGATATATCGAGACGATGTATGGCTATTACATCCTCCTAAGTAGTTTGCGATCGAGTAGATCAATTCACCGATCGATTTAATATTGTTTTTATTAACCGTCTTTCAATTAAATATAATCGGGAAGAAGTTAGATTGGCACAGTACTGTCACTGACAAAATAATGTGTTAGAATCGTCAATCATTAGAAACAAAATTTTCTCATAAAGAAACGTTCACTCTTTTCTAACGTACAAAATATTTTTTAAGCAATTTCTCAATATATAATTTACACAATTTATCTCAATTAAAAAAAAAATTTTTCCGTTTTGTTCTTTCAAACTTGAATAGCGAATTTAGCTTCATGTACCTACGTTAATAGTTACGTTAGTAGTGAGTCATGTATGTTTTTTGATCGAACTATTCGGTTGTAGTTCGTATCCCAGGAATCGACAATAAGAGGGCGAGAAAAATGAAATTGAGAAGCCGGTCGAGCACGTTGGCCGATAAAATGCTACCGGGACGACACTCGGGTCTCTCTCGATGACATAAAAAAGTGCCCTCGGGGGGGTAGCGACAAGGGGAAAAGGGGGTCGGCGCGGAATAAGGCACGGCGACGTTTATTCGGTCGGACAGGAGCCGAGTGACCGAGTCAAGTAGAACGTACAGCTTGGTCACAGTCCGTTTGATCTAATAAAACCGAGCAAGATCCAGCTATCCTTCTGCAATTTTTCCCGACACCGTGCGATCTCGCAAGAACGTCGTCCTACTTCGTTCAAAATTCGCATATACTTCTTCTAACACATGTACAACAACACTGCGCGGATTAATCAGTTCTATTATATTGGCACATCTTATTCAAATATAAGGATTAGTCAAATGTAATAGAAAAAAAAAAAAGTTTTTATCGCATCTCGTTTAATGATAGATTCAAACAACTTTTAAGCTACGACAATTACAATAATTCGCAATGTCGAAAACGGTATCAATCGACTCGACGCAAGGCGTTCTAATTTCGCGAAACAAGCGCTGTACTTCATTTATAGTTAAAATAGCGCTTTTGCAACGCCGGAAGCTCGACACGACGCACAAGATCGTCTCTTGTCGCGCTGCAACGATTTTTTTCTCCTCGTCAGCGTGCTGTCCGATATAATCCGCGCTTGATCAGATTAAACGTTGCACAGGGGGAGGGAGAATGGGAGCGAGAGAGAGAGAGAGAGAGAGAGAGAGAGAGAAGTGAGAGAGCAAGGGAGACAGAGGTAGAGGCGGAGGCAGCCACGAGGGTGTGGCGGTTTGCTAGAAACCACCGCGCCGCAACCATCGCCATCGCCACGACCACCGTGTCGCCGGATGAAAGAGGCTCAAACTCACCACGCCGTAAAATAACATTGTCCCGCGATACGGAGCAACGAGGAGGCAAGGGGGTGAGACGACGACGGCGGCGGCGGCGAGGGGGATGGACCGGGCGATGGAGAGAGCGCGCGGCGAGCAGTTTCTTTATTTTCTTCGCCGAAGTCCCGGCGTACTTACGTTAAGTACTGCGGAAGTGGTTAGCGGTCCGCAATCGCGCGGGCGAGTCGGTTGCGAAAAGGCGCGCGCGCGCGAAGGATGCGGCGTCTCCACGAAAAAGCACGAACGAAAGTAAAAAACAACAATTCGTAAGATTTTGTATTTTTTTTGGAGCTCATTAGCTCGAGGCACCGTCGCGATTGATACTATAACAATTTTGTCAAAATGCTAAAAGTCCCTTTCAAAACATTTTAGCGTTAGAATTTTATTCGATAATACCTCGGCATTGTCACAATTTTCAAGAAACCATTGATTTGATGGTAATTAAATTTATTCTGCATTCCTAAACCTTTGCTCGCGAGAGACTAACGCACGATTATACTGGCCGCATTGAATTTCTTCACAACTGTATACACAAGCGAAAAAAAATACAAATCCTTCACGAGCGAAGAGGATTCGGCGAAGGAAAAGTTCGACTACGCTATTGCGACATGGAGGTGGAGGGCAACACGAGACGTGGGGCGAAACACGGGAAGGGAGGTGGTGGAGGGCGCGGAGGACGAGGAGGAGGACGGTGGCGAGGGGGAATGACGCAGGGTGTAACAGGGTGTCGGGGGTTGGAGATTACGGCGGGACAAGCAATATTAAGCGGCCAGGAACAAAAAGACGATCCACCACGCCGGATTACCCGCGATGCACCGCGTTGTCCCGTGAAATTGATACGCGAGATGCTTTTTAACGGGAATATAACGGTGAGCGCCGTCGCCGCGAATCTCCCGCGCGGACCTACCGCGGAAATATTCGACGCGATTTAGATAACCCGTCGGCGCGGCGCGCCGGGCACAAAAGGAACGATTTGTACCGGCCACCGAAGAAGAGGCGAACAACTAATGAGGAAAGTCTAAAAATAATTAGATCGTTCGTCACTCCGAAGCCGAAAGCGCTTTTTGCGCTCCTATCGCAAGCACGATCGCGAATTAGCGCCACGATTGTATAATCAGCGTCGAAATGGCTGGGACACTTTTTTATATAACATCCATGGCATTTATTCTAGTGTAAAATAAAAACAGCAACGAGAAATGTGTTAAATGCACCCGATACCTGTAGTCCATTAAAAATAGAAACACAAATATTACATTAACATTTCAGCAAGTATCTGCGTAATAATTATGTTTAATTGTAACCACACGTGAAATTTATCAATTAAGAGATGCTACCATTCAAAAATATCTTTGAGAAATAAATATATAATAAAAAAAAATTGTTTTTTACACATTGTAACGTCGTGTCCAGTCTTCGCAAACACTCCCACGAGAAAATGGTTGTACCGAGGCGAAGTTTGTTACGGGCCAATAGAATGAGACCGCTGGGGCGGGATAATACATAATGTTTTACAACATATCTCTTCTACCTGCTCTCTAGTCGGCACACGTAGCGAGGTTTATCTAAATATTGCTATAGGAAAAAAGAAGCGACTCTCTGCCTGGGGAGTCGCCCTATCGGCCGCGTGGGAAACATTATTCTGCAGAAGCGGGCGCGAGGCGCGATCTCTAGCATGGCGCGAACCGATTGGGCCCCGAGTAAAATTTTAATCTTTTAAAACGCGCCAAGATTTGCACGCCTGCACAATGCGCGTCGCGTGATTCAGTGGCTGCACAAGCCCGCTTTACATTCTTAAGCCATTGCGTTAAAGCTCACGTCTTTCACGTGCAACATTAATCGATAAGAACATTCAATAACAATCTATAAAGATGCATTGCGATTACAAAAAAAAAAAAGATTAAAAATATTGTTTTAGAAAAAAAATGCATAAAACTCTTGATCAACTATACAAAATACATGGACCACTTCGCTAAATTATTGATGAAATTGTAATCACATTCAAAATGTTGTGTAAGATTAAATCGAAATTTTATATGCATTTTTCCAACGCGATATTATCGCTCTTTTCAGTCATCTTAACTAACGAGAGAAAAAATTCATTCTTGCAGTAACATTAGATATCGATTTGGTTTCAATTTAACGGGATTAGTATTTAGAGGACAATAATATTATAATATCTCTTTATAATGTTTTAGCTACAAAAATATTATAGATGTGAAAAAATACATGCAGCATTCAATTTCAATGAAAGATTTAATAAGAGATAAAGCATCGGGAGCAACATTGGCGAAAAAGCACAGGTGTTTACACTCATGAAAGATCGAAATGGAGTCTGTGGAGTTCCTTTGTTCCACCGCGACGGAGGAAGGGGGGTGAGGGACGCGTATCCTATTTTTATCGAGAGTCGCATATATTTTCATATCCGAACGAACGGCACGGGAATATTGTAATTTGCATCGGAGACGGCGGAAAGAACTAAGTCGCGGATAGAAGAGACGCGGGGAACGGGGGTCACCGATGGAGAATCGGCGGGGTATGCAAATGCGAATACACGGTGCGTTCCAAATCTTTAGATCTGGACGAATAACTCGGAAGTGCCGAACCAACCCTCTTTACTTTCCCATATCGCCGCCAAAAATACGCGGAAGATTCAGTCCAAAAAATTTCGTTGTGCATAACTTACTTTTCGTAACGAGATGCCTTATTGCGAACATTGACAGCTTCACGAATATAATAACATAATAGTTACCAAGTAATAAGCGATTATTAAATTTTATCCCTTTTGTATTCAGCATTTAAATTTCGATAATAGAAACGTAATATTTCTGTACATTCATCAATTATTACGCGGAATGTTGTTTCACACGTTTACTTTATTGAGACTGTTGTCTCAGTGCGGAAGAATAAATATAGGAAGACTGTAAGTACATAAGATGGGATAGAAATGTCAGGCGCGGGTGCAGAAAACATTCCTCGGGAACGGGCGACTGTCGCGACGCATCAACCGCGGCGCGAGTCTGAAAACCATTATCAGCCTCCTTCCGCCCTGCGCATCGCCGCGAAAAGGACCGCGGAAGGATTTATGCCCTCCCCGCGTTTTGTAACGATCGACTACGTTGTTGCAGATCGTTGCAGAGAGGCGTCACGATGCACCACACGCGCGCGTTGTCGCGACTCGCGCGAGAAGAATCGGCAAATCCAATAAAGGGTGAATAATGCCGGGCGTTACCGAAGTGCGAATCCGTAGGTTCGCCCGATGATGCTCTGGCTGGGGATGGTCGATCGCGTATTTATCGAAGCGAGAGAAAAATGGGGTTGAGAGAACAGAATGTATATAGTGAAGTAGGCGAGAGAAAGAGCAAAGAGAGAGAGAAAGAAAGATAAAGAGAGGAGGAATAGTGGCGGATTATCATTAGGCATAATGTGTACACATTTAAGAGATCTCATCATATATATGAAATCTCATAAATACATAAAAGGATTTTTAAATAAGTTATTATGTAAAATTCAGAAAACTTCTCTAAATAATTTATTTTTCTGGCGATATATAATATTCAGTTGCATCTAATAATAATGCGTTGTAATGTTAATTATAATATTATAATATTAATAAAATGTTAAATATAATATCTTTTTAATGTAAAGTTAACATTTTTAGAAACAAATTAAAGTGTGCTTGTTATTATATATTGCCTAACGTTAACGTCATTTATTTTCATAATTAATCTTGAAAAATCATACTAAAACTTTAGCTTTCAAATAATTACTTTTTACATTCTGATTTATCACTTACACAATTTTTTTTTTTTTTTTATTAAAACAATGTAAAAATGTCACAATTCATATACTATGCTTTAGAAAACTTTTCCTCGGGAGCAAAACGGCGTGTGCAGTTTACATTAATATTTAGATTTGCAGAATATTTTGATGCATCGTTGGAGAAGAGAGTGCATAGATAATGAATCGTTCTTCGTCATTAGATTCGCAATAGAGAGGAGGGAAAGAGAGAGAAAGCGCGAAATTTGTAATAGAGAGAAACGGCTGACGGATATATGTGGCTGCCTTCCGTAACGCCGACGGATTTTACTAATAACCGATATAACCCAAACTAACCGTGGAATATTATAATTGATTTATCGCGCCAACGCGATACACACGTCGGATTTATCAGCCCGTGGTCCCGTGGTCCCGTCGCCGTTCCGCGACGCGCCGCGGAACCGATCGAACGGAACGGCGATCGACGATAGACCGCTTCCGGTCGACTCGGCGTTGCCTGCGGGTGCATTCATTTGACACGGCTCGTTCGGATATGCAACGTGCTCAGCAACCGCGTTAAGTGTCGTTTCATTTAACGTGTTCATTTGGCCGTCGCGTGCACGTTTGGAATAAATGCGCCGGTGGACATTGATAATTTTGAGGGACGCGCGCAATTGTTGAAACTCGAAAAAAAATAATTGATAATATTTTAGGCACAGCTTTTCTTTCTTGTGACACTTTCTTCCAGTTTATTTTAAAAGCTTTCGATATTACCTTTCAAATTCTAGGTGAAATTGTACATATTGACAGAAAAGATTGGTTAATTCAAATAAATATGTTATTGGTACTATTCAAATAATTATCTTAAAGCAATAATATTCATTTCAAGCAAGTAATATTAATTATACTTGTTCGATATAAATAATTAAAAATTATTTAAATACTTCTGACATATTTGAATCAAATGTGTGATCTTTTTCTATCAGTGGAGAGAGACAAACAAAACAAACGAATTCCTCGCGAAATCAATTAGGGATATCCGCTCGGATCTCGATAAGAAAACGATGAACTCGGCATTTAGAAGCTTAAACTCTCGGGGTCTCGACGGTGCAGACGGCTGACGATTGGCAGCGAAAGGAAATTATTCTTTCGGCCGTACGATCGCCATCCGCCACCGCGCGGCACTCCGTCGGGCAAGGGTTGATAATAAATTCAAATTTAGGGGTGCGCGCAATCTGTGATTCAGCGCCATTAAGCACAGGATCTCTCTCTAAAGGACACTACCCCGTATTTCCTCCTAACTTGGCACATCCGTGAGAGTGCCCCGGCTCTTTAAACTCGCTAAGAGGTAAAAGGTCACTTTGGGAATCGATGGACCGCCTCACTTTTAAAAAACCTCCGAAGATTCAACGATAGGATTCTTGCGACTTGAGCACACGCAACTAAGCACTGCAAGGTTTCGCGACTCACGTGTGTATGGGTGATAATATAAAGAAAATATTAGTGTCAAAACTGTAACTCTTTAATTCATAATAGCCAATTTACCTGATGACACATGGGGTGTTCATTTCGGATTCTTTTCATCCTTTCGCGTTCCGCTTGAAAATTTACACATTCCAAATCATGTGAAGGAGTGCGACGGGCGGTCGTAAAGTACGCAAAATAAAATCTATCTAAGTACCCTAGGAACAGAATGCCGAACGAGGACGCTTTATGGGTAATCGAGTCAAGTTTTTAACTGTCTAGATGTTCCTCCTTTCCGGGACATAAAATTTCCGTGGATATTCGCGTATCGATTGCCTCGCGGACGGAAGCAGAGCCGCGAGAGCCGCGTTGATGGCCGACGATTAACGTGCTCGTCTATCGCGATCGGTGATGCGTTTCGCGATCGCAAAATCGCCAGTAACAAGCATTTAAAGTCGTTCCTTCGATTACCCGAGAAATGAACGATTTTGAGGTTCACGTTCGCATTTATTTCGCGAGACGAGCCACGACGGTTATCGATCGCCACCGCCAATAACGAATGTGGAATAGGGACGAGAAAAAGAAGGTTTCTAGGAGGCTTTGATTTATATCGCGTCGATATTTTCCGCAGGTCTCAGTGTTTCTTAATTCGAGGTTTCTCCGCGTGCTCGCCGCGGGGGTAATTCGATTTCCTGGCGAATCGGTTGGAAGTAAATCAGGGTACAGTCACCGACAAAATTCACTCTGCAAGACACCGTCGTAATTCCCGCGAAATGCATAACGCTGATTGTCTCGCGATATTACCGTAACGCGTCTCATTTGTAATCCATGTTTATCCCACATTACCGCTGCATATTCTTAAATACTTTCATAAATACTTATTGCTAATTAATTTAAAGCTCGGCGCATAGCACTGAATGTTTTAAAAAGTTTAGAAAAATGTCCCTTAAAAAGACATCTTTATTAATTGTATGATTTATATTATCATTATAATATACTTTATTTTTCAATTTGATATGACATCTATATAGTGTAAGACTAATTATTGGTAAACTTTTATTTAAAATTAATTGAATTAATTTATTGGTTATAGTGCTTTAAATACAACACATTTAAAAATAAAACCAAACTAGAAAAATTATTTTCTAATACCAAAGATAGATTTTTATAATACATCGTCTAAAGCAAATTACTTTGTACTCCAATTACTTAATAAAGCCTCCAGTATAGACTTAAAAACTTTACAAATACTAAAAATACGTTATAAAAATTAGTTTTATAATACTTTCCCATGCCATATAATTAAATTTAACGTTGTGGTAAACGTTGTCATGTAATGTATTTGTATATATCAAATCTAGAGATTTATAAAAAGTGGAACGGCAACTCAAAGTTTTTTTAGTATTAATTTAGTATTAATTTTTTCGATAGGCTTTCAGTAAATTAAAATAGAACCGGAATTAAGAAAAAAGCAAATGTTTTAACAATTTTATCGGCAAGAATTTATAACTTATGTCTTTGTACACATAAAATTTTAATACGATATATTCTGTTAATTTTGCATAAAGAATAACGAATAACTCTATGTGAATTGCATTTTGCAAATATGTCCAACAATGGGCATAGAGAGAAAGCGTAATTGGGTCGATCATAAATTACACTGGATCCTGTTAGCAATTATTTCTACTTGGCCGAACATACGCGGTTTTTTCCACTGCGGCGCGCAATGAGTCCGAATTTACCTGTAAAGCATTTTCTGTTTCATACACGATTCTGTTGAAAATTTTATCTGAAGAGAACCATATTAAAATATTTATTGCAAGCGTTCAAATTATTCTTAATCTAATAGTTTATTTACTATTTTTTATTATGTCCCTAAATGGATAATGCATTCTTCTATATTAACGCGCGTGCATTATAGATTTTATAAATTTTATAATTTTATTTTATTAGATTTTAGAGATTTTATAAAGAAATAAAGTCTTCTATTATCAAACGCTTTCATGTTTCTTTACTAATTGACACATTTCTGTATTTCCGCATTTTTTTAATAAAAATTTTTAAGTTGCACAGATTTTTATAATGGAAAAGACCTGTTCCGTTTATTTTCGTCCTTTCTGTTGGTTATGTTGGTATTCCGGCGTTAGGCGATCGTCGAGAAGCGATTTAAGCAACTTTAACGTCGCTTACTCCGCAGCCCACAACTAGCACGTACGAGCACTCTTGCCCAGTACCCGGGGACTAAGGTGCTTCTTCGCAAATCCGTCTGGCCGTCCAACAGCGAGCAACGGGCTGAATACCAATTTCCAATTTGTCCGGGCATATCGGCCGGACGCTCAAGAGCGTGACACAAATGCCAGATGCAATCAACGGATTGCGAAGGAAGGCGCACTTCAGCGCAATCCCTGTGTTAATCCACCATCAAGTGCAGTTATCCTACTCCCTGAGTAACTCCCTATTCAACCGACGAGAAGGATGTTTATGCAGCTTATGAAATCCTTATCTCGAGATTCTGTATACAAAGATTTACTCCTACCTTCTGTCTTTTTTAGTCTAATACTTATTACGTTTCTTTCCAAATTTTTTCGCTAAAGGAAACTAACGAAAAAGAATAATTAAGTAACCTTAAATAAAAGATCATTCAGTAATTTTAAAATACTTTATATTCATAAATGTATTAACGTAAAATTACTTTCCGTATTATGTAAAAACAATATGTAAAAATTATTATACGATGGATACAACATATGTGAATAAAAAAGAATATATAATAAATAAAAAAGAAATATTGAGAAACGACATCGATCCGGACATTGCAATGCATGCAAGTAGGGTTGACTCGGTTTTCTTTGGAGCGCTCTCGCCGCCTCAATATTGTCGCTATCTCTTGTATACAGTTGCCGCCATATTCCGCGAAAAGACGCCATATTACCGGAAACTTCGACCCCCTTTTATGTTGGCTTGTCGCGGACCGTCTCCGCGAAAACTACCCCCATAAAAGTTGACGACTTAAATCGCGGGGCGTATGCCCCATCGGGGGGAAGGGAAAAACCACGAATACTATGGCAGATACTGCTCGACGCATCCTGGGATATGGATACTTCCGTTTCACCGGAGAAAAAGACCAACGAGAAATTGAATAACTTTTTAAAAATCCTAAAAAAAATATAATTTATATATGTTTTCAAAACTACGTGCGTAAGTAATCGATATTACACACAAAAAACTAAAAAGAATGTGTAAATTATCTTAAAAATTAAAATATAATTTTACCATGTTTTATTTTTATACATTCAATATTAATATATATAGTTCTTTATAAATTATATATTTACATTTTATAAATTTCCGCCGTTTTTTTTTTTTTAATTATTATTATATTATTATACTTAAGTCAAATTATTTCTTTTTCAAAAATTATTAATATCAAATATTTAAAAAACATATATTATTCTAGCATTAATATTTTGCCTAATGTATTAATATAATTATTAATTAATATAATTTTAAACATAGTATGCAATTAAAATTATCAATTAAAAGACAACCACACGTGTATACGCAAACTTTAAATGACAAATTTAGATAGTCGTTCAATTAAATTAAAAATCAATTTCGCAACTTTCTTTCTATTTAAGAAAGCAAATCCAACGAGACGAGGAATTTACAGTCGTCGTTGCATTGGGGAACTTTCCAACGGGATCGTCGTGAAAGACATTCGATTATGATTTTGTGGGACTTTATCATCGCCGACCATAAATTCTGGGCTCGCGCAAAAGCAATCTGCGCCGGCGGTGATCCTAATAACCGTGCGGCCATTCGTTCGTCCGGGAGAGTGAGTCGTAATCCTAACTGAAAGACACTCGGTGGAAAAGAAGACGGAAAAAGGAGCGCGCGAAGTGGCTGTAATGAAGTAGATCGAGATAAATATGGAAAAGAGAGCTTAAAGTAAATGGCGATCTCGGCCGCGGATCCCGTCTCAATATGCTTAAAAGTGTCTCCCGCTGACGTGGCGCTTCGAAATTAAACACCCGGACGATTAGTCCAACGTGGACATCTATGACGATCGATGACGACGCAAGCATTGACGAAGTTTTGTTGCTACTTCGAAAAAAATACAATAACGCAAAAGCTCTTAAGATATGTCAAAGAGAAACAAAATCGTTTCTCATCAAGAAGAAAGAAACAAACACAAGAATATTAATAAATATGATAAGGGGTATAAAAAGTCATTGGCTTCAATCATAATTTTCATAAGAGTTTGCGCTAATTTCGAGTATTTCAATGAAATACGAGCGCTTTTATAAAATAAAACGTACGCGCCTTGACGTCGAGGCGTTTAGACTTTTGCGGCTAATATGACCGATATATTTATGAGACCGCGGTACGCAAGGGGCAGGGGTGCATAAATATGTGCGTATGCGTCACCGCGCGCATAAGTGCCGATGAGGGGATTTGTAAATGATCTTAGCGCACCACGTCAATCACTTATACGCCGTTCCGACACGCACGGGCACGCTCGCCTACGGAAAACTGGAAGGTTTCGGTTTTCAACAACGTTCTGTTAACCGATCGGGCATGTAATTCAATTTTTCTACTTATTCTATGAGTATTCTCAATTTGACGTCAGTTAAAAAGCAAACTAATGAATATATTTTCTTCAGTTTTGGGACACAATTTCTTGGACGTTCATTTTTTGTTAAGTTGCGAAAACATTATTACAAAATTATTATAAAATATACCGTTATAAAACAGAAACCGTTAAAACTGCTATATCATCTGATAGAAAATATTTTCTAGTTTATATTTATGTTTTCAAAGTTTTATTTATTTTTTTTTTTTTTAATACTATCCAAAGTTGTGTATCGATGATCTTCCTCTACCTTTTAATTTAATTAATAACAATAATATGAAATTAATTTCAGTTTTTTAAAAGTTCCTCAAGTTGTTGTTACTTTCGGTTACTATTATATTTATCGCAGAAACATCCGTTATCCCGCATTCGGTAGGATATTTTGATCGAGAAAAAAAAAGAATCGCCAAACGGAATGCGGGGGATCTAGTAGGATCTTACGAGGAGAAGTATATCCGCGTCCGATGATATATGTATACCGGGGGCACGTTACGCGGTAAGGTAAAGTTCTCTCAAGACGCCGGAAAGCGCGCGCAAAAAGAATCTTTCGGAAGACGTTGCGGCTGCGGCGAGAAGGGGCGAAATTACGTCAAAAGTCTCGAGAATTTATCGGAGCACTTTTTAAACTCCGCCTTCGCGCGATTAGCATATTATTTCTATGGAAGAGCCGAGAGCGAACAGAAAGCGCGCGCACAAGAGCGAGAGAGAGAGAGAGAGAGAGAGAGAATAACGCGCTTGCGACTCTCCTCTACAGTATAGAAAAGGGGAGGTGAGTGTGGGAGCATATCAAATATGTTGATAAATGATCCCTTTGAGCGATGAATAGGCGGCGTCGGTTTCGTACGTATCCTTTTTCGTCTCGGCGGCGGCCAACATTTGAATGTCAGAAGGAATGCCGCAGCAACGCGCCCGTTTCGCATTGGCGTTTCCTCGATATCTCTCTCACAACCCCGCCGAGAACTATCGCATACACAAGCGCATCCCCGTAGATCCCTCGTCTTCTCATCGCAAGAACGCTCGGGCGAAATGAAACGCGAGGAATTACGCAAAATAGATATTCGCAATGCGAAACCGCTCGAATTTTATTAGGGGTCTTCGGAGTCGCCCCTCTGTTAACCGCGTACACTTGTGTTATTCCAATAAAATGTCATATCTAATTCGAAGCGAATTTATAGTGACGCGAGAGAAAGAATTTTCCGAGACAAAATCCAAGATAAGATCCTTCCCCGGGATCATCGTATTCTCTCGAGATAAGACAACGCTGAATTTCTTTGAACCTAGATCCTTACGAGTGCCTCACCGAAAAAACCGGAAGCCCGTTCACGTTGGGCACGTTGATGCAAAACAGCCGTACTTCCGTCCCCCCAATCAGTTCTGACCGCTCGCCCTTTGGTAATTTACATACGATTGACCGGTGAACACAAAAGATAGCGGTAGTTCGGAGTTTTTGGCACGAGATATATATTACAACGTAAAATATCGTATATCAATGCATCATACTCGGCGAAATTAAATGCATATTTCAATAATCATAACCGTTAACAGATTTCGCGCGATATTCGTGTTCTCGCGTGTCGTTAAATGCGAGGGTGAGATTAATATCCCCAGAATTTAATTAACATAATAAAAGGAATATTGCGGAAATGCGATGAAAATAATGTAAATGTGTGCCGGTAGGATTGTGCAAGATTCGACGCAAAATTAATTCGAATTATTCTAAAAACATAATATAGCAAGTACGCATGTAGATATATAATATTGCTTTTAAGCACATATATATAATATCGCCTGTTAAAACGTATAGATAATTATATATAATATATAAAATATGTAAAATTGTTACAATTTTTCACATTATTATATTTTAATGACAGATATTTTATACATTTAATCCAGATTATATTTTTCTTCAAATGAAAAATGTGAAATATAAAAATTTGCCGCGATTTTCTTAAGCATTAATAAATCTGGTAAAAAAAAATCTATTTAAAAATAACTGATTTTGATATCAGTTTATATCTGTAATATGATTTTATCTATTTTTCCATAAAGTTTTCCAAGTAAATACTAAGTAACAGTAACATAACATTAACATCATAATTTTCCATCCAACAATGTAATTGTTACACAACACATGTATTATATTACATTTATACATATTGTTGAATAAGAAATTATAACATTGATGTTGTTACTAGGTTTAATTCTTCATAGGCTTTATTTACTTTTAATCATTAATCATTTAGGATCAATAAATAATATTTTCTTTGAAAAACATAAATTCTAAATTAAGCAAACTTGTCATTAAAAAATAATGTTATTAATATTAAGAAATAATAATATGATTTGTATATGATTTTTATATTTAAAAATCGATATATTTTCTACTTCATCTTTACAGTTAGAATTTTTCTACAAAATTTCATTAAATAAACCGTTTTTGCAGAAATAAATTAATTTTATTATATAATAATTCTGTCTCATTACAGTAATTCCGATGCAAATAGCACAAAAACATGAAGAAACTATTAAACGCAAAAGCACATTTTCTTATTAAAACAAATAATTTAAGACATTCAAATATTTTCTTATGATTAGAACATTTTCTACGTTATCGATTATAAGCATTTTCCAATTTATCTACCAAACTCATCTCCGAAGGTATCGCATATCGATAATAGAAAAAAGTTTGTTATCGACGCTCGATCGATATTTTCTTTACATGTAGCATTAATAAGTTACCTACACTTCGTAAAATTTATCGACAGTGCTCACTACTTTATCTGACGATTTTAGCAATTCCCGCGCATTTGAACTGGCGGGATTTCTGTACAATCAAATTTCCTTGCAACCGCCATACATTGCAAAAGGAAAATTTATACTCGAGTCATTCAATGAATTCAAGATATTACAAACATGATGCGAGTTATTACAGACATTGCGCTTACTTTATACACAAACTTAGCATTGCGGGCACTGTAATTTCAACGTCGTTACGTCGTCTAAATTGAGAAAAAGAGTGGGAAAATAATGCACTCACCGATAATTCCCATGGCGGGCGAGTCGTCATCACCGAGGAAACGCGGCCGGAAGACGCCGGAGCGAGGGCACGTCCGCCCACACAAGGAAGGTCCTCAAACGGATCGCCATTATTATCGATCTGGCGCTTTAAATAAAGAAACTTTTGACTTTTGCGCGCTCGAGAGGATCGGCCGGTTCGCCGCGCGCGTGAGGTTAGAAATAGACGCGACGTTGATAGCCGACCCGACTATTTTCGAACGGCGGCCACTTGGCTTGTGAACCTCACCCTCCCATCCCTCTCCGGATGACGGAATCGTGACTTCGCACACGCATCGCGACTGAGGAGGTGAAGAGACGGCCGTACAACGCGAGATCGCTTCCTTTGCACTCCTGGCAAGACGCGACACAAAACACAACACTCCCGAACACTCAGTCAGTACGCGAAGTTCAGTTAACACGATCGAAGATCGAGTCGACTGTTTCACATAAACGATTACGTACGATTCGAAAAGACGCACTCGCGCGATCGTTGGCACACGACGAGATTTTCCTTCGCAACTTCGCAACTTGCATCGTCACGCGAGACCGGAAGTATGCACTAGGAACGTAAAAAACTACGACAAGTTGACAACATCAGAGCGATTGGTAAAAACGACTTTGCGTGATAAGAGAGCATATTCAGGGCATTCGAGAGTAAACCGATCGCCGCTGATCGTCGCGTGGCGCCGCATTCAAAGGTATTATACATAAACGTTATTTTTGTATGATTGTAAGATTTATAATAATGTAAATTTTTATATTCAATCCTTTGATTTCTTATTTTCTTTATTATCGTCAATTCCGTTGCTACTCTTTTAAATCGTACTCCTCGGTTTTTAAGTTTAAAAGGATTTGGATTTTTTTATATTTGATATAAATATTTGATATATAATTATTAAGGAATTATTAACAATTTCATAACAGCAACTATAAGATTGAGATATTTAAACGTTGTAAAAGATAAATTGAAACAAGTAGAACTGATATTTAAACATTTTATATTTTATTTTAATATAGAAAATAAAATAATAATATAAATAATATAAATAATAATAAATAATAATTGCAATTGTATTCTCCCGATATATAATTATGTAAGATTCTTGAAATTGAATAAGATTCAATTAAGTTATTTTTTTAATTCTTTATTTATTGAGAAATACATTGTATAAAAAGATAATTTTTTAGGCTATATAAAAAAAATGGATCTTACTCAGTCCAGGTACATACCTTAATTAATACATTTCCTCAATAACGTCCACTTTGTCATTCGATTGTTACTTCCCTGAAATAAACATCACAAAAAGTTATGAAAAAAGCGATAGTACGTGATGTATATAATCAGCGAAATAAACTTCGCAATACCTATAACGAATCTCTTAAATTTTTTCACACGAGTTATTCGGAAACGATTCTTAGGACACGCGGGAGACGTACTCGTGGAGATTTTTCTTTCGTGCGATCACCGCGTCATGCGTGATAGAAAGTAATCGATAATATCCACCGTGACAGCCGACGCGAACGTCAGTCGACCCGGTCGACCGGCAAAGCGCTGCGCGGCGCCTGTTGAAGGGGTTCCGTTCTGACGCGACGACGCGCGCGTGGCGAGGTTATGCGTACACATTGACATTCCCCGTAAACATTGCAGAGGCGTTGTTATTTTCAATTGTCCCGCCGCATCCCCCCCGGAAGACGCGCGATGGCCACCCGATCGTACGCACCTCTGCTCCTCGTCGTCGCTCTTGCTGCAACGCTGTCAGCCTCGAGCGAAGCCGCCTCCGCGCACATCCACACGCATCAGCACAACAAAGTCGACAGCAATGAGAGGACGGAGGACGGTGCTTTCAGTCCCCGCGATGCTGACCACTACGCCGAGGGCGAGCACCACCAGGAGTTTGATCATGAAGCCATCCTAGGTATGAATGGGATATGTGTGACTAGACGTATCACATCCGTTAGATCAATTTTTGGAACTTTCTTGACTTTTCATGAATTTTTTATAATTGCGTAAGTTTTATGCTTGTGGATAATAATTGAAAATAATTTGTATCCTATTGGCTACTATTCATAATCAATTTTTAAGTTTAAGACTATTGTCTTAAAATGTCGTCAACTAATCACAAAGCCATATTAGTAGCTTATGACATTGCTTAAGACAGTCTTGAAATAAAATTTGATAGATTTGACTATAAACAGTGATTTATATATCACTTTTGTTGAAATTTAAATTTTTTTTTTTTTAGAAAATAAGTTTCTTTGTTAACAAAAAAATATGAGAACATTGTTTTATTTTTTGCTTAGTTCAATATTTGTCATCTTTAATATTTTATTTTTTGTATGAAGGAAGTGTAAAGGAAGCAGAGGAATTTGACAAACTTCCAATAGAAGAATCAAAGAGGAGATTAGGGATTTTACTTACCAAAATGGATCTGAATAATGACAAGTATATAGAGAGAAATGAACTGAAAGCCTGGATCTTGCGTTCATTCAGGTAGATATCAGAATGTCATGTTTATCCATTCGATTATTCAAAAACTTAAGTTAATTGAATTTTATAAACAGCATGCTGTCTGCAGAAGAATCTGAGGATCGCTTGAACGACGCCGATACGAATGAAGATGGTAAAGTGAGTTGGGACGAGATTCTGCAGGACACTTATGGCAGTGATCCTGAGGATCTAGCTATCGATGATAAATTGATCGAAGATGACAAACAGACGTTTGAGGCTGCCGATTTAAACAAAGATAGTTATTTAGATCCAGAGGAATTCAAAGCTTACACACATCCTGAGGAGACACCTAGAATGTTTCCACTCTTGCTGAACCAAGCATTGGCTGACAAAGATATAGATGGAGATGGATATATTAATTTCCAGGAGTTTATTGGTGACAGAGCCAGATCAAAGGATAAGGAATGGTTGATAACCGAAAAAGATAAATTTGATTATGAACATGACAAAGATGGAGACGGTAGACTCGATTCGGATGAAATTCTTTCTTGGCTTGTTCCAAGTAATGAGTGAGTAATTTACCGATTTTATAATAAATTTTACCGAATTTCATAATAACTTAGGTGAAAAATTTAATAAATTTGTTATATTACAAATTTTATTTTGCTGATTATCAATATCACTTTTTCATATCTTTTTGTTGACACTTATTTTAGGGAAATAGCAAATGACGAAGTGGATCATTTATTCGCTCGTTCAGATGATGATCATGATAATAGATTGTCCTATAACGAGATTTTGGATCATCATGATGCTTTCGTAGGTA
The DNA here is from genome assembly GCF_013373865.1 of Monomorium pharaonis. Taxonomy (NCBI): domain Eukaryota; kingdom Metazoa; phylum Arthropoda; class Insecta; order Hymenoptera; family Formicidae; genus Monomorium; species Monomorium pharaonis. Next base: position 9,206,087 of record NC_050471.1, read on the forward strand.
GCGAAGCGACAGACTATGGTGATCATTTACAAGAGATTGATCGTTTCAGCGATGAGCTTTGAGAATTAATAATCAACAATCATTGACCAGATAATATTGTATTATCTTTCACGATACTCATTGGAGATGTGTATGATTGAAAATATTTTTAATACACTGCTCAAGACAGAATAACAAGACCATCCTTTTAACGAATTCTATATATGAATCCAAACGCCAAGTATTAAAAAAAATAAAATGCTATATTTGTATAAGCCCGTTATTGAAAAATCATCCAAATATCAAAAACTATGAATATAAGAACATATTAGAATGTAAGAAAAATATTCCAAATATATACTATATTTACTAAATCACGAATTTAAGAAAATGTTTTATTAATTGTTTTGAGCAGTATATTTATTAATATTTTTGCTACATCCTTCTCTTTTAACCCTTAAGTATTTGTTTTAATCTATTTATGCAGTCATTAGAATAAATTTTTATTAATGACAAATCAAACATTTAAGACTAATGAAATTTGTCGTATCTTATTCGTTTATGACGATTTGTAGTATAGCACTACACGAGCCATCGTCTTCCACTTTTTACCAAACATGAGTGCCATAGTAGAGAATGTGGAGAAGAAAAATTTATTAGACAAAAATAGGTCTTATATTTCTTATTGCAATTATATATAGTGCGTTATTAAGTTTCAATTCCATCAATGTAATATTGTGCACACACACACACACACACAACACATTATGTAAAAATGTATCGAAAAAGTGTTACATGTTGAGAAAATATGTTCACTAAATATTTTCAAAATGTTTTTTTTCGACAACCTGTATGTATGTATGTCATATGTAAAACACAATTTTTTTCTTGATATAATTACAAATTAAGGTAGTTTTTGTAGATAACATGAGCATGTGCAATATTCATAAAACAGGTTATCGATAAATAATATACATATTAATTTGTAATAAAATATTTTAACAATTTCACATTCTATTTATTTTCTAAAATATTCTTCTGTATTCCATGAAATTAGTCTTTAAGTCTGAAACTATATTACTTCAAGTTTGTTTTAAATATTTAATTTATAGGTATAAAAAAAGCAATTACTATTAAATTTTTTTAAAGTTTTTAAAAAATTGTTATGAAACTAAACTATTAAATACATATATCTATTTAATTTACATACATGGTATTTCTTACAATATTTTAATTTGGCACTTAACACATTTTCGTATTAAAAACATGTGTACATTAAAAGAATTGTTACAATTAATTCACTATTTTGTAGGTATGTGGGTATGTATGTATGTATAATTAAACTTTACATTTTTTTATTTAAAATTGCAGAAAACGTTTGATTAATGTAAACGAAAGATAGAGAAAATCAAATTGCAATTATTATTATTTTTAAAGTAAAAAGTCAAATAGCGCGCGCGCAGCGCGCGCTTGTAATATTCTAGTAATATTATATATTACATGTTCATATTGCCATGCATACACAAAACAAAAATAATTATTATATCAAACAATGTGTAATAAAATTATAACGAGTAAAAACAATTAAATATTAGTTTAGAAAATATTAAATCGATTTAACATTCAAAATCTTTTACTCGATATTTTTACTAGAAAAAAAAATATCGAATGGCAATACATGCCTAGCGGCTAGCGGCTTAGCCATCGTCGCCGTTACGCCAATTATCCGTTTTGTCGTGTTGCGAGTGCATTAGCGCGTATCGTAGTTATAAGTTTTGGAAATAATTCTTTTCTAAATAAACGGAAAAAGGTAATTGTAAAGTTTAACAAAATAAAATGCCGTACGCTAATCAACCGTCGGTTCATATTTCGGATTTAACCGAGGAAAATGTTAAATTTCAAGTAGAAGATACTGAACTAAGGTAAGATAGGTTAGGTTAGGTTAAGTTAAAATATCAAAACATACAATTTCAAATTAATAATTAATATTTCTTCGTCCGTCAGTGTTGCGAATAGCATGAGGCGTGTTTTTATCGCCGAAACACCGACTATGGCCATTGATTGGATACAATTAGAAGCCAATTCTACTGTTTTGAGTGACGAATTCTTGGCGCACAGGATTGGAATGATACCTTTGATCAGTGATGATGTATGTATAAACGTGCATTTCTTTATGAAAAATAGATTTTTTTCAATACAAGTGTGGAAATACAAGTAGATTTTTAAGGATTAAAAAGAAAAAAGACACTTTAATAAATTATTAATATGAATAAGTATCGGAATATTATTTTCCATAGACCGACTATGCCATAGATATATTAAATGTAAAGAACAAAAAATCTTCCCTTAGGTGGTTGACAGAATACAGTACACAAGAGATTGCCAATGCATGGATTTCTGTCCTGAATGCAGTGTGGAATTTACTCTGGATGTAAAATGTACCGAAGATCAAACCAGGCATGTAACCACTGCGGATTTCAAGTCGAGCGATCCTAGAGTACTACCTGTTACATCTAGACATAGGGAAGACGATGCAAGCGAATATGGAGAAACAGATGGTATCTTTTTTTATACATACTAATTATCAATATAAGCGTTACAGATAAAATATAAATAATCTGTATTACATGTGTATAATTATTGGATTATACAAGCAAGATTGTGCCATATATTTCAAGACTACATCTACTTGGATTCTATATCGTAGTTATGTTTACATATTATTTCTTAGACAATACAAGCAATGTGAATTATTATTTTCAATTACTAAATATTATATTAATTTTATATTTAATTTATTATTATCAATTATTGCAAATTGAATATACAATACATAGAAAAAAAAGATTAAATTATAACTTATAATAATTTACATTGCTTGTATTAAGAAAGATTTGTGTAAAATGTAATAATAATGTAAACTTTATGTAAACAATCCAATTTAATCTTGAAATTTATAACACGCTCCTAATAATTATAATTATCGTGAGAAATTATGATAATTGTATTTGAAATCTAGAGATTTTGATAGTAAAACTGAGAAAAGGACAAGAATTGAAACTTAGAGCATATGCGAAGAAAGGTTTCGGAAAGGAGCATGCAAAATGGAATCCGACTGCTGGTGTAAGCTTTGAATATGATCCTGACAATTCCATGAGACACACTTTATACCCTAAGCCAGACGAATGGCCTAAATCAGAGTATAGTGAATTGGAAGAAGATCAGTGTAAATATAACTGCTAATAAGATTCCATAATTTTTTACATTAGTGTGCATATAAAATGTTGAATTTTCATTAATTGAAAATATTAGTATCATTATTTTGTTCTTCTTTTTTAGCATAATAAATACAATTACTTATTGTAATTACATTGTGCTTATTATGCTCATTGTACTAAAGCTTTTTCAAGCGTCAAGTTTTTAATCATTTTGTTTATACTTCAAAATAAATATAAAATTCTACTAAAATTTATATAACTTTAATTCAAATTGGATAATAATACTACTGCAACTATTTGTAATATTAACAGATCTTTTGGAAGGAACAATAAAACAATGCAGCATTTAAAAAGTTAGAATTAAAAAATTCCATATAAGAAAATTATACAAATTTCAATAGAATTTATACTTATTTCGAACTTTAAAAACAAAACTACTTTATGTATAACAGATCTTTGAAAAAGTTTTATGAACACAATGATTATAATGACAAGCAATTAAATTGTGTATAAGACATTGCTATAAACTATTTGGCCAAAACAGTGATATTTTTAATTAGTGGAAATTTTACATCTTTTATGCATTAACCTAATACTTATTTTAACACATGTATTTTAGATGAAGCCCCATTTAATTGGGAAGCTAAACCGAACAAGTATTATTTCAACGTGGAGAGCAGTGGGGCCTTGAAACCTGAAAACATCGTCATGATGGGAATCGCAGCGTTAAAAAATAAACTTTCAAATTTGCAGACACAGTTGAGCCACGAAGTACAAAGTGACGCGTTGAGCATTCATCATTAGAAATAATTTTAGCTTGATCCATGTTTAAAATAAAAACATAAAATCGTATACCTTTCCATATTTTATAAAATAAATGAAGAAAATCTATAATATGTGTTATAAATAATCCAATATATCAATTTTACAAAAAGTAAACGGAGCATTATTTCAAAATTGTAGCTAAGCTTTTTCGAAGATTCGGACTGTAGCCTGTATCGCGATTCCAGCACACTCACCGACTCGCGTGCACGCTCCGATTTGCTCCGACTATTTCGTGATCGATGATCGCGCGCTCTAGTGCTCTACTACGAGCTACATTAGATGGAAATGATATCCGAGAACACTCGGATGACGTTTCCGAACGCAGCCCTAGAATGATACCCTTCGGGTGACGTTTCCGAACGCAGCCTGGGTCTGAAAACTGGGCAATCAGAGGGCGCTTGTGCTTTGAACGCTAACCTCTGAATTGCTTTGAATTGCTCTTGAATCGCACAAGGGTTTATAAGTAATAGTTTGACATAAAATATATTGAAGTATTAGAATGTAATTCAGAATTCAGAGGTGTTTAATTGTTGCGGTTGTTCCATCGAATGCGTTTTAATATTAGAAATAAGTTGGTGATACGACATATATCTGCACTATATATCGAGTGTTTCAATTAACTTGGTTCAATTGAGCTTGGTTAACTGCATACCGTCTAATGAGGCTAGTAAGCCTCGAGCGTGTAATATAATTGGATTTCGTTAAAATGGCGGTCAAAGAAAGACAAAGCGAGACCTCGTTCGACGAGATAGAATGGAATGTGGAGAACGAGATCCAACTTTTTTTTGCCATGAACGGACATAAGCCAGTCGGTAAGATGTCAAAGCCGGCGATGGGAGGTTATGTTCACTTAATCTCGCCTCTTGGTTAGGACGATTTCGATCAGTTAACGCAGTTAACTCGATCAGCGATTAATTCAAATTTCTAATAACTTGAATAGCAATTAATTTAAACTTTATTAACTTAATCAGCAACTTGATTAATTTTTGCGTCAATTAATTGAAGCAATATTTCTAATTCATGCACGGTTTCTTTTTGTTTTGATCGTAGCATCCGTAATCTAAATTGTATTCAACCTCATTAAGCAACATTTATTTAATAATATTAATAGAATATAGATATTATTTAATGAGTTAATTAGAGTTTGAAGTTATCATTCATCACAGACCTATTTTTTTAATTAAACTTTTTTTATCTTTTTTTTGTTTTTGAGAAAATGATTAATTGTGCAAGAAGTTCAGTTAAAAAAAACAAAAAACCTTACATCTTGCAATTTTAATGAATTGTTTAAGGTATCAATAAATATTTCCACATGGTGTGCATATGGGAAAAATTTCGAACTGCTATCCATAAAGATGTTCCATTGAAAATAATTTGGGATCATTTAGAGTCCATGTATGACCTAATGGCTTTAGTAAGTAACAGTATAAGAAAAAGAATTTGGATAATGGAATTAGAAAATATTTATGGAAGAACATAGTTTTTTATATTTAATTATATTTTTTTCTATAATATAAAAAATGTATATATATTTGAAAGTAAAGTTTTATACTATTAGAACAACCAAGTTTCCATAAGATTATTTTAAACACAATATATTGAATTTACTATAGCTTGTTAAATTTTTTGATAGGATGATATGGAAGACTTACCCTTTCCTAGTCATGAGATAGACTTTTCCTTACCAGAGACAGAATTTATAGGAAAACCTCGCAAGAAGGAAGATCTGGTAGAGATAAAACTGAAGGAACAGAGGGATAAATACAAAGAGATTAAAAAAGAAAAGGACATCAAAGAGAGTTTTAAGAAAGATAGTTTGTCACGTGAATTTAAAGGGATGAAAGAAGTAGACAAGAAAAAAGAAGAGATGAAGAAGTATGTGAAGGAGGTAGATTTGAAAAAAGATAAGTTTAAGGATGTAAAAGAGGCAAGAAAAGAACATAAATCTTCCAAAGGTCGTTCAAAAGGGAAAGAAGATTTGGAAGAGAGCGGTATTTTAATAAATACATTTTGATCTCAAATTATTTAATAATCTTTCTCAATAGACAAGAGCTGCATGCACAAATTGTATTTCCATTTCTTTTAAGTATCGAATGGAAAGAAGGAGCGTAAGGATTCCGAAACTGGTCGTGAACTTATGAAAAGGATACCAAAGAGACCAACCAGACAAAGCGTTGATAGTTCCTCGAAAGCATCCTCCAGTCCACGGGATACTCCTCCACCAAAACGAAGGAGAATATAACAGCTATTGTAAATAAGAAAGACACTGGTTGCATTTATGTTTTACCAAGCTTCAATGGCATAATTTATCATAAAATTATATGACATGTATTCTTTTGACAATATAAATGTATATATAGAGTAAGATAATTTTATAAAAGGTTTATACTGTATACTGTAAATATACCATTGTATCTTTTTAAATGTCTTTCCAAACTGTTTATATTTGATATGTTTGATAAGATTTATATAATTTAAAAAAAATTGTAAATTGGCATTTAATTTTTAATTTTTTTTTTTTAAGACATCTGACTTCTTGCTATAATGTAATAATGATATAATGTAATCGGTTGAAGTAATCATGCATGGCATAAAAGTTATACAACTCTGAGTTAAAGATTGAAGGTTTAAATCCATCCAGTAAAATACCATATCAACAGAATCGTAAATCTTATAAGCTATGTGAATAAGGGAAACACAATGACGACACCGTGAAACTTGTGGTTACCAGCTGAGATTTATTGTAAGAGTCAGAATTCTCAGGTGTAAGGAATGTTTCAGAGAAAACATAATTTCAAGTTTCCCCATTTCCAAGAAACGTGATCCACACGTGGCAGCATCCTCTCGAAAAGCATGTGGTAGGACTGTCCGATATCGACGATTGATGGCCATGATTCACGATTTACGATCCATGATCTGCAGTTGACAGTGTCCTCTCGAAAGACACGTGGTAGGAAGTGCCAATTATCGATGGTCGACGATCTATGATGCATGATCCACGGTCCATGTGTGGGAGATCCACGTTCCGAAAATGCTGGTGAGATATTCCGGTGAAATGCAGGAGGCTGGTGACCATTAATTTTCTTTTTCCGGTGTTGATAAAGCATTATCGAAGCCTTCTCGCTTCGCGCTCAGATTCGAGCAAGGTTAGGAGATCACCTTCTCGTACCGGTCCCTTCACGTTTCTGATAATCTGCCGATTCTGCTCGCCGAGGAACTCCACTTTCACCTGGGTACATTGTCCTTGTGACCCGGTGCGGCCCAGAACTTTAATGACACGCGCCAAAACAACTGGTTTGTCCATAATGATCGTTTCTCGCACGTGGATTACCACTCGAAAGAAATACCTTGCGCAAATGGAAGGTGATGCGTAGATGAGTCGTTGAGCAGCAGTTTTGAGATAGATCTAAGGTCTGTTCGCGTCACATGCCCCAACATGCTCCTATTCACCCCAACGCACTCCAATACGTTGATTCCGATGACGCCAACCTATTAGAATGCGTTGGAGTGAGTAGGAGCATGTCGGAGCATGGCGACGCGAACAAACCACTAGAGACCCTTAAAGAGGAGACTGGCATAAGTGGGCCAACTTTTGATTGGCTTGATACGGAATGGCGGAACCAATCAATGGCTGCGTTCAGCAGAAAAGCAGCTTTGCAACTTTCTGCAAAATTCTTCAACACGATTGGTTCTTGCTCTTAGTTCCTGTTAGATCTAAACGTTTAAATCAGTAGTGTTGAAGAATTTTACAACAGTTGCAAAGCTGCTTTTTCTGCTGAACGCAGCCAATGGTAAGTAAAACGCGGAAAATTTGAACAGAAATTTCAGAAATAAAAGCAAATTACAGTTTAACATCACAGTATTATTACATACAATATTAAATAAGTATTACAAATATATCGGAAGGCTGACTTTGGCCTGAATTTATAGTCGTCACACTTGACACTTGGCACTCAGTCGCTTTGTTTTATGGAACGTAATTGGACAAAAAGCAACAATATGGCGGCGACTGAGTGCCAATAGAATTCCTATAAGGAGAGTTGTGCCAATACCGTTCTCGATTGTGATTGGCTCCGCCATTTTCCGTTAAACTTCCGATAGTTTCAGCCATTTCCAGCACAATTTGGCAATCTTGGTATAGCTATCATCAATGCATTAACATCAGTATTTTGTGTATCCATATATAAAGCAAAGGGTTTATATTGAAGATATTTTATATTATACTATTGAAATTATAATATAATTGTAAATAAAATAAATGTGATTGAAAATGCTGTGGAATAAAAGAAGGATATATTTATAAATGTAACCTTAAAAATGCTGAAAAACTTTAGCATTTTTGAGATTACATTTACAAATATATCCTTTCTTTATTCCACAGCATTTTCAATCACATTTATTTTATTTACAATTATATATCTATATGTACAAATATGTATATATATATATATATATATATATATATATATATATAATATCTTGTATTAATGTTAAAAATAGAAAATGCCGAATTATGTAGCTTTTGGATGCTATAAGACCGGATCTACAATAGGGATTCATAGACCGATCTTAAGCTCAAGCATTGTCTTAAGTCTAGCTTCGAGCCGACTTGAGACTTACTTAACCAATGAAATAACAGCATTGACGTCTCAAGATCGTGCTTAACCTGGAACTTGAATAAGATTCGACTATGAATTCCGGCCTAGGTGTAGTAATAACCCTTAAGCTATAAGGAATTAACCAATTATATTTGTTTATTCTTCTCACATTCAATTATAATTGGTCAGTTTCTTGTGACATAAGGCTTACTACATCTATTGTAGATCCAGTAATACATCAAAAAAAGGTGCAATGATGCGTATGTTTCCACAAGTTTTAGAACGTCGAAAAATATGGATAGAAAATGAAATAAGACTTGAAATAAGACTGGAAATAAGACTTGAAATTTGCCGCCTTTACATGCCATAAAACGGAAAATGGCGACTTCCGTTACATTGGCACAACTCTCCTTATAGAAACTCTATTTAAGAGAATGCTAAAGCCGTGTGTTTTACCGACATTCCGTTTAATCATTTAATTTCGAATTGAATTTATAGATTATCCTTTTACACTTTTAAAGTACGTACACAAATGAACCCAGGGACGATTAGATAAAGACCAAAAATGCAAAAAATTTTTTAAAGATTGTTCATAAAAGTATTTGCTTCAAAATACAAGTTATGTAGCTTATACGTACAAATAAATGCGGTGTTCCCGGGTTCGGAATAGATTGAGGAATAAGATTATAATCGTCAAATTACGATTACAAACCGTAAAAAAAAGATATTTTTATAATAAAAGCGCTTAAATGAATAACATTTTTGATCACATAAATATATTATGAGATTGAATTTGAGAATTTTTATCTGAAAATAGGTAATTTGTTTACTTCTAATGTACATTTCTAAAGATGCAATAATTTTATGAATATGACGGTTTTGTGGAGGCAAAAGTAACACATTGTTAAGCAGTCTAATTTATTAAACTTTAATGTTTTAGTTAAGATAGCCAATGGATACACACACACACACTCGCAGTAACTGATTGTGGACACTGTTTGTTTAGAGTGGAAATGGCTTTGGACAATTGGGTTAACAAAACCAGGTATTCCATTTCCTGAAGTTTTCTAAATAAAAAATAAAATAATATACAATTTCCTATAAATAACAGTATTTATTATATAAAATTAATTTATAATAAACTTTATTTGCAAAAAAGGATTAAATTTATTTGACATAATTTTGTAATTGTTTTGTTATTTAGAGAGCAATCTAATTTTTAAAAAATTACAACATTCCAATTCAATATAAATAATGCTTTTCAACATTAATTTTAATTTAACTTAATTTAATCTTAGTATAACTTTTAACTAAAAAGTTAGTCTTTTTTCATGTGACTTTTAACATAATTAAATTAATTTTAACTTTAACTTCATTTAAAAATAAATATTAACCTACTTCATCCCCTGGCTATTATATGATTATTGTATAAGAAGAGAAAACAAAAATTTTTAAAGTAAATTGTAATAATTTATTTGCGATTTTTAATTTTTTTAAATAAAAAAATTTGTTGAATTTTTGTATCATTATAGTGAGATATAGATAAAAACTATTAGATTATTATCAATATATTTTGAAATCTATTTGTCATATTTGTCAAATTTTTATGGAATTAATATCTTAAAATTTTCAAAAATTTGATACAGTTGATAGAGCATTGACTCTTCGATAAAAGCAAAACCATCAAACCGCTAAATGGAATTAACTGCTCGATAAAACTAATGTTTCATTTTTCATATATTTACTACATTTTATCGTATTTACAGTTAAATGTCATAGAATACACGCTATTCTTCTGTTCACTTTTACTTTTGTTTCTCATTAGGACCGTCCAACAATTTTGAAACTGCAGAGAAATATGTATTTCTATACATTTATACATATTTCAAACATCACATGTATCTGATTTTACATTTTTTAAATAATATTTTGAAATGATCTATTTTGTGTATGATAAACAGAATACATTCACAGAAAGTTTATCTACTATTTTGAACATATACTTATTATTTGAATGTCTTAAATTTAATATTTTACATTATCGTAATAAATTGGGTTAGTATGAGTCTTAAACGTTAAAAAATTTAGAATTATTGAGATAGATATGCACCATTAACTTATTGTCGGATTTAACATTTTTTCTTAAATGAGTTTATTATCTCGCAAAAGTTTTATTCATCTTGCTCAACAGTTTCGCAAGTAAAGAATAATACAATAATCAAATTACAATAAAATGTCATTATATTTTGACACAAGTACACTATTTCATATAATTATACTTATAATAATAATTCATATAAATAACAGCTCGATACTGTAGGCAACAATTATTAAGATGAGCTTCCTTAAGTCCCTCTCGGTATAGCTTTCATCATTGATTATCAGGAATCACTTAAAGTGACTTATCGGTTCATATTAACGCCAATACTTGTCAAAAATACTGTGTCTCGCTATATCCATATACAGTGTTTATCGTGCCGCGCTTTTTTTCTCGATTACAGGTTCCCTAGAAATTAGATTGGGCTTTTACGTGTTAGTAATTATGTTATTAAAAGTAACTTAAAATCGTGAAAAATAAGATTTATTTCGCGAATTCCTGAATTTATTAATTAACTGTAATTTTATATAAATAAAACCTGTAAATGAGAAAACATGCGTAACGTTTATACAGTCTGCATCATTATCGGTACTTTGAAAGACAAGTTGTGATTACACATCTAAGTATAGTAGTGCCTCCCACGTACTAAATTTATCTTCGTATATGAACAATGTAATAATAAAAACTGTTGTTTACAATACATTTCATTGAGTACACAGACAAGCATAATTAATAATTTACGCAATAAATTATATATATATATATATATATATATATATATACATACATATATCTCTTTACTTGTAATCGCAAAGAATCTTTCCAAAATTTTCTAAAAAAAAATCATTACTTTTTATTCAGTTTTACTTAACTAAAATTTAACTAAAATATCCAATTAAAATGCTTCGGAATTTATAGCACCAATGTATGACTTATGGATTTTTCTCATATAATTCGTACATAATACTCATAATAAATGAATTGCCAAACAACTTAAATCATTGTCACAACAGTAATATATTCTATATCTTATTCAAATGCGTTATATCTCGCATTTACCAATACAGAATAAATGTAGACACATATTGCACGTGTCGAATATATAATATCTTAAAAATAAATTGAAGATGCAAGTCTTTTTATGTCTCTAATAGAACTTGTACATAATGCATATGTATCTTTATTCGAATCAGCATTTGAAATCTGGATATAGTATCACTGAATTAAATTTTCAATGCTGTTCAATACTTTATGCCAATCGTATTTTTATTTCACAAATAAACTCATAAACATATAGTATAATAACAAAATTTGAACTAATAAAAATTACACGGTTTTTACTGATTCGAATAAATACCCTATTATGTTGAAAATGGACCCTGGCATATAATTTAATCGCAATTACAAAAAAAACTTTTATTGTAGCAACATAATTTGTACCATGAGGTACATATTAGGCGATTTTTGGCGATCGTTTGTACATGTATCAAAGCGTACCAAACTGTACCAAAACCAATGAGATATAAGTAAACTTTTATCTTATTGGTTCTGGTACAGTTTGGTACATGTATGAAACGATCGCCAAAAATCGCCTATTAATGTTACACAAATAACTACTTATATTCTCAGTCAAAGACTCGTCTTATTTTTATTCCAATTTTCTTTTGTTTTCCAATAATAATATTGAAACTTAGTAATGGCTTTCAAATAAAAATATGTATCTATTGAAGCACTATAAACATTGACGAATTATGTGTTGAGACAACATTCGAATAGTTGGTTTTTTCATTTTTGTCTCTATCATCAGTTCTATTACTTTCCAAAGCAATGTCCAATCGACGGACATGAAATCATTACATTGGATAATAAACTGTCGACATTAGTATACAACACTGAATGAGATAATCAACAGGCTAACAATATCCATGATAATTTTACTGCCACAAATTGGTGGAAAGGGTCTGCCCGGGTAGTGCGGCAGGGGCGGGCTTGCCTGTTGTAGCGACAAAATTCATATCACCCAGAGACATCTGCGACATTTGTTGTGGCAACTAAAACGTAATAAATTATATTATAAAAATAAAATTATATTGGTTGCAAATAGAAGTATTATGTTGGAAAAAAAATTAAATTAAATTTAGTTACAAATAGAAGTATTGTTTTGAAAAAAAATTGTACATTTATATCCATGTCTTGTAGAAGTTATATAAATTATATGAAACACTGTAGAAAATTATATACCTGAGCGGCAAATGCAGTAGTTTGTTGCTGTTGTGCTGTTAAATTAAAGAAGGGATTACTGCCAGGAGCTGGTTGAATATTCTGTGTTAGCATTCCACTCCATCCATTGTTACTAGCAATATTATTTTGTCCTAACTGCATCATCTGTAAAATCAGAGAAAAAACTTGAAGCATAAAAAGAACCTGCGAGAATTATCAATATATTTAGCAATATCATGCAAGAAATATGTACCATTTGAGGTGGTACTGTGATAGCAGCATTAGGTACACCATTTAATTGATTCACTTGTCCTATGTGTAAGCCCAAAGAATTGGCTGGTACAGCACCTATCGAATTAGGATTTGCTATAATTTGATTTTGATTTACAGGTATCTGATTTGTAACCGGTAATTGTGTGGGAAGTTGACCGAGTTGAGTCAAAGAGTTTTGTTGTCCAAATGCACCCACATTAGGCATTTGCTGTTTATATGGTATGGAGTGTTGAGGATATACTCCTCCTAAAATATATAACATATTAAAAACATATAATAAAATTTCTGTTATGATATACTAATTTTTAGACAATTTATTAATATTACATATACATATTAGGTAATTGATTAATACTACATAATATTATAATATTACAATAGTCAAACTTGTATAAAGCACTTTAAAAGGGCAAACTTAAGTGAAATTGTTTCTTATACATTTCATATATTTACTATAACTTTTTAATAAAACACTTTAAGACAATACTTTTTTTCTCTTATTTCTGTTTATAGAACATAATTCTTATGGAAAACGTGGAACGTTTTATATAATCTTCACATAAATAATACCATTTTTGCCTTATACATTACCTGAGACACCATAAATTGCTGGTTGATGACTCGGAGTACCATATAATGCTAAAATACTGTCTTTCGTCATCTTGCTTTTTTCCTGAGGTAGCGGGGTCGGTTGGTTAAAGAAATTTTCCTCTTCGCTTTTACTTGCAGTAGTGCTTCCATTGGAACTGTCATTTCCAGTTGAAGCTACCAAAGCAGGTGGTGCAGACAAGAAGGAAGAAAATACATCATCCCCAGAACCATTTACATTTGTTTGGTTAGTTGTTGGTGCATCTGTCAATGATAACGGTGTGAAGAAATTTATATTCCGATAATTATACCAAGAGTCAGAAATCACACACATGTAATACACAATGTAATATTCCATATAAGAAGCAACTTTTTTCTGTGGCACAATTACACTTTTGTCAAAGGAAAAAAGTTATTTCTTTTGACACAAAAAGTTGCATTACATATGTTCGAATTTTAGAATATCTTCTACATATATAAGATAAGAAACGTACCAAGACCTAAGAGATCGTGGATTGCAGAATTTTCTTTTGTTCTGCCCAGTTTAGGACTGACAGAACTGCGAGGTTTTGGCAATTGAGGCACTACTTCTGGTTTTTTTACAGGTGGGAGTACAGTGGTTGCAGTTTCTGAATTCTCCTTTTTTCGTCTGCGCTGTCTTTCCGCTTCTTCATCAAGTTCTTTGTCCCAATTTACCTATGAAAATTATTTATCAGTTAAAGCAAAGAATATAACCTTATGCATATGTGTGTGTAAAATTTCTATATTTAATAAAACAAAATCAATTCTCACTTATTTAGCAATTTATAAATTTTTCTATGTAACATTATACATATGTTAAAAGACAATATTAAAATAGAACATAACCATACTTTTGGTAAAGGAGGCGGCACCCATTCTCTAGCTATATACTTTTTATGTTCATATTTTGCACGAATAAAACTTTCCAGGCTACAATCTGTTTGAGGTCTTCGAAAGCTGTCTGGAAGATTAGCTTCGTAGACTGCTCGGGCTCGAGAATTGCCCATTTGTTGTAAACTCTAAAAATTAGAAACACATTGTATTCATTATACAATCAGATTTTTAATATTTAAAACATTGTATTAACTACAAAGAATTACACAACAAATAAAAAGTGTAAAAAACATTAATTTTAAAATATAAAATATTTCTTTTATTTTTTATGAAATTTGCATTTAAGAGTTTAAAATACAAAGAAAATATAAGATTACAGAAAATATAAGATAAAAAATACTATAAATACAAAAATGAAAATTTTTCTATAGAAAAAAAACATTAAAGATTATTTATATATATATATTGTTTATAATAGACTAATTTATTTTATAATATATATGAAGAGTTTAAAAATTTATATTTCTACATATTTTTCGAAATAAGTATATTTAATAAATAATAAATAAAATTTTCCATTATTAAAATGAATTGTATGTCTGTTACACACCACTACTTGTTCGGGTGTCCATGTGTCTAAATTAACAGATTTGACTTTGCTTATGTGTACTCCAAGGTTTCTGTGAATACCAGCACACCGAATACACAAGAAAATTCCCAAGTTCCAGCTGGCCCATCTTGGTCCTGCAAAATGCAAATTCATCGACGATATCGTAAATAACTCTGTTATCTCTTGCATATCTCGCTTGGAGACTCAATGTAAGTGTAACGACAAACAACTGTCAATAAAAAAACTGGCAATCAATCAATATCTAATATCCATGACTATTAATTGTAATTATAAATTCCCAAAATTTAATGGCATATCGAATCGTGTAAAAACGTACGCGTTTTTTTTCCACCGATCCTACGGAAGGGGAAGAAAGAGAGGCGCACAAAGGAACGTAACTTTTAAAACAATATATCCGAGATTAATGTAAAATTTGGGAGGACCTTGATATCAGCGAGTGATATGTCGTGCTGACAGATATGTCAAATGGAAATTAAAAATCCATAACGTCTGGTCGCGTTATATAGAGTACGGACGCGTCGCACAGGTCGTGATCGATATCGACGAGTAGACCCCGCGGGAACGAGCGTCCGGACGGCAGCACGATGCTCCGTAGACGCTCGCATCAAGAACGACGGCTGCTTCTCCAAAGGGAAGGAAGGCGAATCCATGTCGCCGAGAACAAACCTTTCGCGTCGCAGTCGACGCAGTACTTGTTGTCCTCGTCGCGGAGCATCTGCGTCAGCAGATTCTGACATTTCTCCTGGATCTGCTTGGCACGCTCCTTCTCATGGCGGGACGTCATTCTCGCGTCTGGCAGCGTCCTCGCGAAAGGATCAGTAGGATCAGGGACCACGCGCGACGGCGACTGCGACACCCCGGTGTCGCCTCCCAGCGATAACGCTGGACAAGAGCGCGGCGCGACGGTATCACGTAACGGGTTTCGCACCACGGAAGAAATTCCATTCGCCCCGATGGCACTGACAGTGTCGTGCTGCCAGTGTCGCGAAGGACCATCGACGGCCGGGTAGGTAAACTTCGCGTCGTTATCCAGCGGAGAACGACTCGGGATTTACCGACCGGGAATCAATTGTTTAAGATTTGAGCGTTCGCGAAGACGAGACTCGTTTTAAAATTATGGTCTCTATCAAATTCTCCTTATCTCTCTTTCTTTATAGGTGAGTCACAATCCAGGAAAATAAATTCGAATAATTTTCACTACCGATAATAATTAAGTTGACGAATATAGGCGTGAAGATCGTACCGTGGTCTATTTCGTGTTTTAAGAAAGTTGAACAATCATATATGTAATATATTTGTAGCTGTTTTCAGTACTTTTCGCGTATATATTTCTGCGTTTACTTAAAAATAAGTGGCATCTTTTGTAAAATAAAACGAGTATATTTTCTGGATAAAAGTAAAAAAGATTCGAAGAGGAAATAATCAAGTAAACAATTACTCAAATAAATTAAAGAAATTTAAGAGGGGCTTATCTATTTCTACACATATATATTATTGGTTATGTTAATTTCGAAGACATTTCTTAGACTACCTTTAATTTAATTTTTAATTATTTAATTATTAATATTAAAAAAGAATATTATGAGCATTATTTTCCTAGCAAAATTTAAAAGTTTTATTTTATTTTGAAAAATATATGTATTATGCGAAAGATACGATATCTTAAATTTACTTTTCAAAGTCGCGTTACATTTGCATTTTCTGCATTCAAAGCAAAAAGCGGCCAATACCCATTTTTATCAATGTAAATTAACTTTGATTTTGATTTGATTTTGAATAATGTTAATTTTGACATTTCTTTTTATCTTTTTCTTTTTAAAGTTTTAAAAATTAATAAATTAAAATTAATCTTTATTGGTAGAAATGGACATAGAACGCAATTGAAGCCGAAAACAATTTTAATTGCAGCTGATTGCAGCTAAAAGAAAAGCACGAGTCGTTCTGTATCATTCGCTAGTTTAGGAAACGTCCATCCTCGTCGTCGTCGACACACTCACCAATTTGAAAGTGCGCGCGCGCGGCGGTGGCGCCTCCGGACGACCATGTTGCTCCGTCGCAGCGGTCACAGATGGCTACGTGAAAGTCAACAACCGGTTCCGGCGGAGTGATGATCGGGAGTCGGGCACAGTCGGGATAATCGTGCTGTTGCGTCGGTGTCGTTGATTTTTACGTTTACACGCGTCTCTTCTCATTCCACGGCGTGGGTGCCGCGCGTCGTTACGTTCTCGCTGCTCTTCCTTCTTCCTTCGATCTTCGCGTCTCCTTGTCTGATACCGCGCGGCTGCCGCCTCTTCCCGTTGTCTCGTTGTCCGGTGAGCGTATCCAGCCGCGATCCGCCGATCGCGGGGAAGCCGTCGCGAAGATGAGCGCAAATAATGTGCAGGCACTCTTCGCGTGCTCCCAGTGCTTCTCCAGGCATCCCTTCGAGGACCTCTCACCCGGCCAGCAATTGTGCAAGGTACGCACCCGTCCGTTTCCTTGCGCGGGCGTCACGCGGATTCCTTGTTCTCCGTGGAACCGCGCGACGAGAGTATAATTTTCGGAAGAGTCGTTTCCCCTCGGTAAAATTTTCCGTGACGCGTTTATTTTGAAAAAACGTGACTTTTTTGTGTAAATGTGTTACATGTGTACCTGAGGAAACTTTAAACAATACAACGGACTGCATTCGTCGGACGATTGTAGTTCTTTGTTGCTGTATCATGTGCTAATATCAAAACGTGATTACTCGCGAGAAAGTGTTGTTTAGTTAAGAAATATTTTTCAGCCATGTGCCTTGAATTCTCTTAGGACCTATTGCTCTATTTTATTGGGAAGCTTATTTGTAAATTTATTTAGAAAGGAAGATAAAGTTAGATGTTTACTAGATAAATAAGTTTACTCATAAATTGGAATAATTCTTCCTAAGAATTCAAGACCTATGGTCCAAAATATTTCTTAGGATATTCATGTTTTTTATTGATTATTATCAAGATTACTGGTTAAAAATTTCATATGTAAAAGTATTATAATAAATATCTATATAAAATGGGAAATAAATATAACAGGTGCAAAGATTATTAGAAAAGATGAAAAATTGAAATATAAACATTTGATAATATATTCCTATGTAACCCATTTGAAAAATATAGTTTTAATGAAAAAACCTTGTATATAAGAATATAATTTATTATTTCAGTAGTCGCAATACTAAGAAGAAAATTGATTTACAAAATAAAACTTTGTATATCCATTTATACTTTAAACGTTACCTTATCTTATCTTAAATACATTGTATATATAATTAAGAAAATTTTAAGTGCAATTCTGATAGTAGACTGCATTCTTTGCGTTTCAAATGATTTAAGTTTTTTGTTGCATAAAGTGTGATTATTGAGAAAGAATATTTTTTAAACTAAAAAATTTGATCAAAAATGTAGAATATTAAAATAATTTATTTGTAGATTACTGTTAAGATTACTTTGTCAGAATATATCTTTAGTAAAAGCATTGTAAATGCATAACAGCAAATCATAAAAAATACAAAAGATTGTGTTAGGAGAATATAAGAAATTGAGTAAATATTGGATAAATTAGCAAAATATTGTACTTAGTAATATCTAAGAAAATTTATTGTTTACACAGGAATGCAGAGGAGCTTTTCCCGTAGTAAAATGTACATACTGCAGATCAGAATTCCAGCAAACCATGTAAGTGTGAAAACAAACAAATCATTTCTGTTCTTATACAATTCTCTGTAAAATGGAACAGATAAAATTTCTATTATTGAAATTGTTTTTATAGGAAGGGTAACACAAGCACCATATGTAAAAAGTGTGAGCAAAATGTAAAGTCCTATGGAAAGCCATCAGCTTGCGAGTACTGCAATACCATTGCTGCATTTATCGGCAGCAAATGCCAGCGGTGTACAAATTCGGAGAAACGCTATGGACCTCCGGTCACGTGCGAGCAGTGCAAGCAGAAGTGTGCCTTTGATAGACAGGACGAGGATAAGAAGGTAATACAGAGGAAGTATGCTTATAGTACTCAATATTTGAAGGAGACGATCTCTAGCTGTGCAATATAAAAACAAGATTTGATACCGAAAGGTTTCTTTTAATGTTTTTTTTAAATGTAAGGTGGCATACAACTCATTCCTGTCTCTTCAAGAATATGTATGAATTTTTTACTTACATTTTCTAAATTTTGCATACACATTACTATAAATTACTGTGGTTATGTTATTGATCTTTAGAATTTAATGTCTCAAGTATTTTTTAAATAATTATATATTTTTTCACGAAGAAATTATGTATGAGATAAATTTATTTTTAGTGATATTTATATGTACAAGTTTCTTAGTATAACATTTTATGATTCTTTTCATTACTTTGATTAATTGAGAGTAGCTGTATATGCTATTTCGCTACAATACTTATATTTTCTGAATACATTTGACTTTCTGTCACGACTTCTTTTCTTTTTTAGAGAGCGAATAAGCATCAAGTGTAATTTCTACAGCTAAGACCTCTCTCTCTCTCTCTCTTGTTGGTACATGGTAATGAATTTACTCTATCACAATGTTACTTAATCGGTTACGGTGATGTTTTGGTTTTTAGGTAGATGGCAAGTTATTATGTTGGCTGTGTACACTGTCATATAAACGAGCGTTGGCAAAGACAAAGCAATCAGACGCAGAGAGACGAGCGCATATGAAAATGGCGCAACAGCGGGCCGCGAAGCACAAAGAACAAAAGTAATTATCCAAATATGTATTATTATAAGGTAACTCTGTATTTGGTAGCTTTAATAAGTTGTGTATATCACAATTTTTCGAAACACGTTTCATGAGAGATGTCGTTGAACGCCCATTTTAAATTGTTTCGATGAATTGCTCAATTATATGTCTCATTTTGCTGTAGACTGAAGGGCCACAATAAAAGACCTCACAGAGTGGATGTGACAAAGCTGCCGCCACAATCTGAAGGTGGAGACACGAACGGTCCCACTCCCATGAAAGCGGCACGAATGGCCGGCGTGCACGATCCTCACGATCCTAATAGCTCGGATCACGTGGTAGCAGTCACACAGCTTAAAGAAACGATAGCGAATCTTCAGAAACAAATTAACATAAAAGAGAATCAGTTATTAGCAAAAGATAGACAAGTGAGTGATAATTTTCCGGAAATTTTCTAGAAACAATAAAATAGGCAATGCCTAATCCTGGCATTTTTTTAAATTACAGATTACTGAACTGAAGGCGAAAAACTTCACATCCGAAACGGAACTGCGTAATAAGATGAAAGCGTCAGAGAAAGAGTACGAGACAAAAATCTCCTCCATGCAGCAGAAGATATCTAGTTTGTTGAAGGAAGTAGCGACACTATCAAAATCGTCCAAACGAGCCGATAGGGTGGCTGCTACCAAGACAGAGGCTGGGACCAACAGCGGAAGTGGAACAGACAGTCCTGTACTTTGATAAGGTAAGATTTTCATTATCGTCTTTAGGATTTTCGTATCTGATAGTGAAACAATGTATTGAACGAAATCACGACAGTGACATGAAACTGTGTCACTTGATGCAGTTTGCAAATAAGTTCCATTTTTCGTATTGTTTCCAGAAAATTGGTTAGCTGTGACAACATACTCAAATCGCGTACTCGATATAAATATAAATCATGTGATGATAATACATTATATAGTTAATTGTTTCCATTAACAAGGCGAAATTGTATTATTTTTCTATTTACTATAGGAATGTATATTACTCTCTCAACACGCACCGAAGAAAGGTCATACTCGTATCTCCATTTAGGGGAGATCGATAATGCAAATGACAATTTATATATGATTATGGGTCTAAAAATAGTTTTTTCCCCTTTTTATTTTTTGGCGAATGCCAGAACCCCTTTTATTTTTATTCAACTTGTTCGACTTTGGTTAGCGACTTTGGTTAGTTAAATACAAATGACAAATTAAATCTTCTTTCATGTCACAAAGTTGTTGCGAAATCATTATGGAGATTTCGAGACAGACTTGGATTGATTGTACAATACACATGGAAATAATGTGGCAGCGTAGCATTTTATTATTTATGATAATGATGATGTAAGATGATGAAACATATGACTTGTAGATCAATTTACAATAAAAGCTGAAAAATTAATTGTCCTATGGCTCCACATATATCCAGTTCACGTCCATGCCCACATCGTTCATTATTCTTCTCCCCTCTCGGATGATTACTATCGAATGTGATTAGTAGTGCTCTTAATGTAAAAAATTTTTTGGAAATTTTGGAAAAAACCAAGTTTTTTCAGAGTTTTTCTTCTTTCCTCTTCCTTTTTTTCTTTTACTAATTATAATATCACATTTATTGTTTTCTACATTAATGGTTTAAAAGTTTTTTTCACATTTAAAAGTTCTAATACGTGAGTAATTTATTAATAATTATAGTTTTATTTTTCTAATTAAAAAAAAAACTGGATGTCATGTTTCTTAATTTTATTTTTCTGAAAAATTAAGAACACACATTAATACTTCCTTATCACAATGGATTTTTTGGGAGGAAAATGGAAAAAAAATGGAAAAAACTTGGTTTCCTCCTCAATTTTATTTTTCTGGAAAATTAAACGTGACTTTTGTCACGTTCAAGCATCAAAGATATGAGAAGTGATATCGGATTACGATATATGTAGGGATGGTAGTGATATGTGCATATAAATATCCAACAGCCATATATTTATTCTTTATTTTAAGAAACAAATGCTAATTGAGCATTACCTATTCAATAATTATAATGATAATAAATGCGTAACAATTTTTTACTATGTATATATTTATATATATATATGTATACGAAGTGTAAGGATAATTAACATTTAATTTATAGTCGTTTAAATACGTACGAGCGCGTGCACGCGTGCGCACGCGTGTGCGTGCACAGTACAGTTGGATCGTTTTATCCTTTAATTATTACGAGATGATAAGAACTAAATATTGCTTGTTTGTTCTCGAGGCGGTTTAATCCGCCTACGCTTGTCGCTTCCTCTCGATATTTCACTACTTTCAGCGTATGTATTTACATGGTCTTCACCGTTTGCCTCTTTACGCCGTGTGCTCTGCTCCCATCTCCCGTTCTCAACGTTCCCGCTATTAGCGTTTCAAAGTCCTAAGCGCCTAAGGTTTCTCCTCTAGCTCCGTTTTAACTTCGTTATTCGTAATAGTGCTCTCAAAATACAGGCAAGGCGGACACTCGAGGCAACGTACGGAATGTCATTCGGTGGTGAAGAACGTCACCGGGGTGAATCGCGATTGTCGCCAGAAGAAATTTCATTATTGCTTATATAACGCGATATTATTTTATAACGAGCCTTGAGAAATTTTTTTTTTTTCAGATCGTTGCCTCTCCACTTCATCTCGCATCTCTTTAGATAAGCGCATAACGTCCGAGGTGTTCTTGGAGCATGATCATGGCAGCGTGATCACTAGCACTTATATTATCGCTAGTATAACGCACGCTACGTTATACAGAAATTTTTTTACTTTCCTTTCTTGACATTCCGTAAAATGCCCGCGAGTCGTTCACGTTGCCTGATTATATTAAAGGGTATATCAGCAAATCAGTGTAAAGGCCTTGTGAATCTACAATACATCATCTCGCGTTCGCGAGTCCAGTTCACGAACACGCTCGTTAAACTTATTATGGTATAATTGCCGGGATAGTCGAGGAGGAACTCTCCGTTCGAGTTCGTTCGACGGTGTCCCGGGTGGGCAGGTGATGAATAGTATGAGGGTGATAGGTAATTCGGGGTATGGAGGAAATGAGGAGCATCAGTTTCGCAAAAATCTCGCATGCGAGCACCGCGGTTTCGGCATTGGTAGTCGCGTATTGCATCCCATTACGCCCCGAAAGATGAAGGTTTCAGCTTAGGATTTCTTTGGATTTGTAGATTGTTGTGCGGGGTGGCATCGCAATGTCGGAGACGCGAGGGGGAGATTTTTGCGGGACCGAAGCCTCGAAGGCTCTTGTGAAGGAAGCCAAAATTTAGAACAATAATGTAATACACTCCTGCATTCTTGAAAATCGCACACTCTCATTCTCTCGCTCTCTTTTCCTCTCTCTCTCTCTCTTTCTCTCTCTCTCTCTCTCTCTCGCTTTGGAATCGTATCGCGATGCACGTGATTCTTTGAAATCTCACAAACGCTCGAATAGCCGTGTGTATATCAGTCTGCGATACGTCCTTTAGATTAATATCTTTGCAGAACGACGACTCCGGAAATCTCGATCGCGTTTAAAAATTCATACCGTTCGTTAAAAAAATTCTCTTTTCCGCCCCTCGCGATGACGAACTCCGGAGTCGCCTCTCTAGTAAGAATTAGTTGTTTCGCACCACGTACGGTAAGCTGCGCTCAGGATTAACTCGTTCGATCTTAGCTTAGCAATAATGGAAGTGTTCGAATTTGCTGAACTTGCGTAAAATCAACGGAAGCCGCGGGAAAGAAGGACAGCATTTTTTCGACGATTCATTAATTCTAGTTTTTATTTTCTGCGCTATGTACAGGAAGCACGACGTGATCGAAGAATCGATTCGCACGCGACATTTGATAATTATTTCCGCGGAGATTTAACCCGATTTTGAAGTACTCCCTTTTCTTAAGAAAAACGCCGCAATTGCACTATAATTCTCTCAGGACGTTTTGACTAGACTTTTCCATCATAACTTCCAATTTTACAGACAATTGTCCCCTCCTCCCCTTAAATTTTGACCGTTTAAAGCTATGAGTATCCTCATCAAACTGATGTCAAGGAGATATTTTTTACGATTGAAACTTAATTTATACAAAATATATTCTCCTTTAACTAATGGATGTTAAAGAGGGAAAGATTCAGCATAGCTGAAGTCAATAGAAATCATGCTCACGCATGGAAGCTAATAATAGGATAGCAATATTACGTATGTATTTATCGAAGATCAAAGGCCGAACAAGTACGGAAATAATTAAGCATGATTAAAAATTGCGGTGCACAATTTTACGTATACGATAATCGCTTCATTCTGCGGTTAAAGCCCGAGAAGAGCTCGTTACGCTACACATCACTATACCAACGAGAAAAACGAATTCACGACATAAAATTTAACGATAAATATTATGTCGTTAATAAATAACACGATCGTTAAATCTAAAATCTCTTGCTTAGGAATGCTAAAAGAAATCTTCAGCACCTTCAAACCTAACAAAATTTATATGTATACCGATTGTGTCCAAAGCACGAGTATAATAGAAGCGCACGTCGAGAGTTTCAACGTTTTTTTTTACATACGAGTCAATAAATTAATATTAATGAAATCTTTTAATAAAATTTACTTCGTGGAAGTTAACGTAAAGCGCAGTCTACCGTCCGCCAATCGACGACGACGGTATGCACGCATGTATGTGCGTATACACGCAGGTACACATACGCATATACATGTGTACATACGATGTATATACACATATATAGGTATATATATTTATATGTATATATGTATAAAGGTATTCATAAATTAGAGCTCCTTATATTACTTTTTTTTTAAATTATTGAATAATTAATAATAATATTAATATATATACAGGTACAGGTCTCGTATAGTTGCAGTCGTGTCGTCACTAGTTGTTCGAGTCTTTCTTGTTGCTTTTTGCTGCTGATTGTTCGTATTATGCGAACATTATGACGGGTGCCGACAAAATCCGCCATTTTACATATCGACCTAAAATCTTAGCACGTCGAAGACTGCACAAAAATTCATAAAAATTGAAACACCTATCTGAAATACATTTAAAATTCATTTTTGCAGTGAATTAATAATAGTTACATTATAATTAACGCTGCATAAGCTTTGCATGTTGTGATAATGTATAAAGAGTATCTCCTTTCCATGTAGAACATATTTTAGCAATATGTTCTATGAGTTGAAAAAAATATTACATATAAATATAACAGTATATCTACAATGCTTTATTTAAAAAATATAGCAAAAATATGACCTGTTGTGTCGATTTTAGTTTGTTTCTTGACGTAACTTGTGTTCGATAAATTGGTTTTTACTATTTAAAACAATGCGGCACAAGATAATCATCAAGTAACACATTATAAATGATACTTCGTTCGACGATGTTCATCTTGCCCATTTCTTCTGATCGTGTTTACCGTTTGAATGAATGAATTCAATATTACATCAATGTTAAGCTTGTATTGATATGGAATGATATTTTGAAATGCAAACTTAGATGAAAAATTGTTCCTTGCAGATTTTATATTTTTGCTATAACTTTTTAATAAAGCATTTTAGAACATAAGTTAATATTACATTGTTTTCAGTAAACTTAGAATTAAGTTTGTTTGTGGAAAATCCGGGAATACTCTGTATACAGTAAAATTTTGATTAATATCACTTAAAATAAATCTTTTGAGCTTTTTCATATACAATTTTGCAATATTAAAATCAATTTTCTTAAGCTTATAGCACTTTAAATTGAATTTTTGCACAATTTAAATAAATTTTTTAACAGTTTCCCATTTCTGTAAAATAATTACAACGTTGAAAGAATTAAGAAATAGTAACATGTCTATTCGCATGGATATCAAGAATAATAAAATTAGAATGTATCTATGTAAAAAATAAAAAAAAATTTAAAAGATTATTTAATAGACGTTTTAGATTGATTGATTTATTCAAGTCGTGTTATGATGCATCTTCGACGTGCAAGTTTAAAATGCATCATGGAAGAGTAATCGAGAAACTCAAATGACTTTGGTACAATTGCTTGTATGATCATCCTTCCCATTTTTCTATAAATGACAGCATTATGATTTTCTCAAGCAATTAAAGCTAATTATCTCGAAAGCTAATTATCTCGAAAGCTAATTATCACTCTCCCTTTCGTTGATAACGTTACAATAGAAAAAATATAGAAACGAGTATTTACAAGGATAATTTACAAGGAAGGAACATTATGCACATTTCTAGACAGAGTTTCGTCGGTTTTTTTAGAAAAACCTATCTTTCTTTTTCTACATACTTTTTCGGTATTAAAACAACAAAGTTCAAAGTGTCCGTTAAAAAATTAGGCAGTTGTTGATTAATGAAATAGACTTCTGTTATGTACTTAATTATTGATAATCGATTACTCTACGATTTATTACAACCTTCACCTGCGTTTCTCATTATTTTGAGAAATCACAAATAGTCTCAAATTATGATGAAATATAGTTTGAAAAAATAGATGTGTGAAACAAGTGAAATCTTTTCTTTTTTCTATCACATTCAAGTTTAATTTTCGTTTACATTATTTTAACGCAACTCAACATGAAAATTTCAAAATTATAAAAATTGAAGATGAGAGTAATAAAATAATGAGAAACAAATAAAATAATTTTTTTCATATATATATTACTTCACTATAGTATTTCACTATAGTATTTCATTATAGTATAAATAGTTTATATACATATAGTTTAAAAGTGCAATGTTTGCAAGAAAAACTATTTTTTCAGACTGTACAATTAGAATGAGTGATGAATTGATTTTATTAATATCGTAATTTTCAGATTAATAGAAATCTATCAAAATTATTTTATTATTTTGAAAATCTACCATAATTTCATCAAAGTTTTGAAGGAAAGTTTATGGAGATTTCTCACGCGATACTACATATATGCGAAAGCTGTCTTTTTCATTGCCATTCCAGAGAGGGAGAGCTCCTATCTCATCCTTTCTGGTCAATCGCGAGCAACTCTCTTACGTTTCCATGATGCATTTGCGCCCTAGCGGAAGGGGCTCATACCCCATCATGCGATTTATATACTGATGTAACATTATATAATGTACTTATGTACACTCGATAATGTGTGGCTGGGACGTTTCTATGACGCTCGGCCGGCCCACAGAGTTCTCTAGGTTGTGAAGGGAAGTGGAGTGCGGGCCATGTGTCGATCCATGCCTATCATAATTATCGATGTGTTCCAACTCGCATTCCTTGGGCATATTTCCTGTAATAATATGCCCGTCCAATGTTATCTTTATCGTCTTATCTAATGTTTAATGCATTTATTCGGTTTTTGAATGCTTAATTAATTTCTCCCGAAATTCTAAACATGTTGACAAATTTATTTAACTTTCGTTGTAGAACGTCGCTGTTTCTTGACTTGATCGTAGACCTATCTAGAGCTCATACTTACCAACATTCATGTCAGGACCGTACTCGTAATACGTCGGCGAGCCCACAGCCGCGGCGAGCGCGAGCTCGTCTTCGATGTTATTTGGTCTGCAGCTCGTTGTCTTCCAGTGAGTCCTGAGGCCGCTCGCGCTAATGTATTTTTTGTCGCAACCCTGGCAGGTGTAGGGTCGTTCGTTTGTGTGCAACCTCTTGTGCAGTTTCAAATGAACGAATTGGGTAAACTTGGCGGGACAAAGATCGCAGGCGTACGGCTTTTGGCCAGAGTGCAGTCTAAGGTGGGTCTTCAGATTCGAGGTTGAGCTGAACCTCTTCTTACATATCTCGCATTGATGCGGTTTTTCACCTGAGAACATTGTATTGATAAATAAATACAAATATAATATAAAATATTTGGCACTAATCTAGCATACATTTTGTATCTTGATCAAACTCGAGCAAGTTTTATTTGTCAATTGCTACATCCTTTGTTTCTTATGTTTAAAAAATGTGCTTTAAATATGAACGAAAGACTGAAGAATCATCTCTCTTAGGTACATATCGATTAATTATATTTCTAATGCCATATAATATTATGATAATATAATGCTTTTTGGATATTTAAAATACATATGAAAAAAAAGAAAGTTAGGAAGAAATAATAATTGTTAGATAATAATTTAAAAAAATATATATATTTTTAAACAAATTTTCACCAAGCAAAACTCTTATAAAATATATTAGCAATGTTTTGAAAAGACAAAAGTACGCTTTGATAGTTATTAGTTAAATATTCGTATTAGCTTACCGGTGTGCACGAGATGATGTTTCTGGAGATGCGCGAGTTGTGTGAAGCTTTTGGTACAGACATTGCATTTGAAGGGTCTCTCACCAGAATGCGTTCTCAGGTGTACCTTCAGATTCGACAACTGACCGAAGGTTTTGCAGCAGACATTGCATTCATAATGCATTTTGCCATCCTTCTTCTTGAGCGGGTAAGGTAGCGACCTATAGCCCCTCGAGCCCTGGGAATTGGGACTGAGGGAGCCGCTCTGAGAACACCCGTGATCGTCCGGCGACAAAGAACTCGCTGGTGAGTATCTATTGAGAGACGACGAGGAGTTGGGATGAATAGTGAGACCCGGATGATGGCCGAGATGGAGATTGTGCGTGCCGGTGATCAGTGCTTGGTTACTGTCGATTTGCATAGTCGACGAGGTGGGAAGCTGATGACCACCGCTGCTGGTAGCTTCCAGCCGCCTGCCGTCTGTCGTCCTCTCGTAGACGACGTTGCCACTCGGCGTGGGCGAATAGGCGCTACAGTTGATAGACAACGACGCACCCATGTTGTGGTGCAGTGAGCCATTCTGGTGACCGTACAGATTACCGTACGGACTGTAGGACGAGGGCGACTGAATCGGTGAAATCGGTGAGACACTCTGATTACTGCTGGCGCTGCTGCTAGTGCTGCTACTGCTACTGCCAGCGGAGTTCGGGTAAACCGGACTGGCGGACTCAATCTGACAGCCGGTGGCCCCTGAGCTGCCGGAGTAGAGGATCGTCGTCGGAGTGGGTACGCCATTGTGACTTGACGATGGCGACGGCGATTTGGTCTTCCGCTTGGTCGGACAACCATTCGCCGTCGTGGACGCCGAATGCGGACTGCTAGTGGACGTCAGCATCGCGCTAGACGAGAGGACGCTTGTACTGGAATGTATCCCGCCGGCGTTGCTGGATGAATGCAAACTTCCAGGATGTGGCGGCAGATTACCGTTGCTGTTTCCACCGGTGCTTGAATGCAATCCTCCTCCTGTACTGGAGTGCAGATTACCGGTAGGACTCTGCATGCTAGGTAATGCACCACCATTGCCGCTGGTTGAGTTCACGCACGAGTCCGTTTGTAGGGGCAGATTCGAACTGGAATCTGGGCTGCAGGGCAGAATGTTTCCATAACGATGAGACTTTTTGTAAGAATATGCCATCTCGGTGGGACTGGAAGGTGGTGGCGTCACCGAATCCACGTGAGTCTGATGGTGCATTTGATGATGCTGATGATGTTGTTGCGAACCACCATTGTGATGATGGTGGCTGTGACTATTGTTATTGTTATCTGTGCTATTACGTAACAGAATGTTCTCCAGGATGGAACTACTGGGGTTAGGTAGGTAAGCGGGTCTGCCGGACATCGGCAGATTACCACCTTTAACTTCCGGCTCGTAGAAGGGTTTCATATTTTTCTCAGACATCTCATCCTCGGTCACGGTTGAGAGTACCGTGCTCTTCTGTAAGATGATAGGTGATACCGGCTTCTGAAGCTCTGGAGTGACCGCCCGACTGGATAACTCCTGATCCTTGTCCTTCGTCGGGCCGTCAGCTATACCTTTTGCCGCTTGGAAATTACCGTAGGTTTTGGAGATTTTAATCTTGACTTTCCTATATTCGTTCTTCGCCGCGGTGTTGTCTTGCTTCAGAATCTCATCGTTGCACACTGACGATTTGGCATTCTTACTGAAATCCAGCACGTAGTTATTTTCACTATCGGACTCGCTACTTTCCTCAGGTGGTGTTAGAATCTCGTCGTGGTAACCATTTGAATGATAACCCTCGTCTGACCTCACGGAACCATCCGTTGGTGTCATCTGACGCCTCTCGTAGATTGAAGAATCTTTCAGGGGCGATATCACATCGACGGCGGGTGAAATTTCAGTTGGTAGTGTCGATTGTTGTACTTGTTGTCCTGTGAAAATAATTAGTAATAAATATATAAACATTTTATTAATAATGAATATATCGTCATAAATATATAAAATGGGATTTCACTATTTGATTGCATTACTATCATTTATTTATTATTTTATTTTGTACATAAGATTTTAAGTGTAAAACTAGGGATGAGAGGTAACAAGTCATTAGTAACGTCGTTAACGTTTTATCGTTACTTTTTTATAACATCGATCAATAGTGTTGCAATTTCTTAACAGTAATGGTAAGGTCGAGTTGAAATCTCATTTTTGAAGAATTTGACAAATAATTCATTACTTATTGGAAAAAGGAACACATTACTTTTACTCATCACGAGTCAACTAATAAGTTACCTTTTTCAATGACTAACACATAATGGTAATGATTATTTGTTAAAAGTGACGTAATTTTAATTCTGGCCTTATCATTACTGTTATAAAAAATTATAACGTCATTAATTATAAAAAAGCAATGGTAATGATATAATAATATTATTCATAATTCCCATTTCTGTATAAGACTTGGAGATACAAAGCTAAAAGTACAGTTTTAAATTTATTGTAATTTCGCTATATAATTTCCTATCCTGTATATCTATGTTCTGTAATATTATTATATATGCTACAATTTGCAAAATAGTTTCAAAATAGCTGAAAGGTTTTCAGTTGTATGACTAAATAATGGTATATATAGTTTTTCTCATGATTTTAATTCGAATTAAACTGTATCATACGACACCAGTTACCGTTTATGTAATCATAATTTCTATTTTATACAGAAGATTATTCAGAAACACATAAAATTATATCATTATAAAATGCGCTGATAGAATTGCATGAATAATGAAATGAAATTTAATACAAGCTATAAATAACACAGACCTCATAACACTAATCATATTAATATATTATAAATGTTAACGGTATATTGAGATTTCGATTTGCGTGTTAATTTTTCATGATATGATTTGATTTCCATGCTTATATTAGCTTAAAGTGAATATATATCTACTTACTTATTCTCTGAAGCATCAGCTCACCGGTGAGCGGATAATTGAGCCTTTCCGCGAATTCCCTGCAGTACCAAACCAACAACTCTTGATGCGGTAATATTGGCTTGATCGTGTAAAAATAAATGTTCATCTGAAACACGGGGAGGCAACAATTTTGAGCTTCTTTCCTTGCGCATAATCTAGATGTGATTTAAAATATATACTCCTTTGCAAGAGTTGCGATCCGCAAAATTGCTTTACCTTATACTGGCATGCTATTAGGTTTTGCGATTCGGACGAGTAGGCGGGATTTACGTAACGCATCCAATTCGATTTCTGGACGTCATAACCGTCGATGTAATAGAACAGCTCGTTGTTCTTATATACCTGGACAATGAAAGAATCATTTTTGTATTCTTGATGATGGCAATATTTAAAAAATTAGTTAATTTTTATACTATCTTTTTTAGCACTTAGATCGTTATTATTGTACAATAATATTGTATAATATTCTTTAGAATATAATAGAAATGAGACGTATGACATAAAATGAGACATGAGATATAAGACTTCTACAAACATTCAATATTATTGCACAATTTTATTGATCTTATAGGCTATATTGAAGATTGTACAATATATTATATAAATAAAAATTCTTTAAGATATATTCTATAAATTCTATATACTACCTACACGATCGATAATATACAATATCAAATATTGTACTACGATATTGGGCTAAAAAAGATAGTATAAACATTTACAAATTTTTAAAATTCTTTAAGTGGTCCGTAGACGCTCAATAATATTGCACAATATTTCTTTAGCTAATGCAAAATATTTGATGACAGTTAGTCAATAGTATTGTACAATATTCAAATATTGTTCAATAATAACGAGCGTCTAGAAATTGGTTTTATATATACTCTTAGAGTTTCGCTGATAGCATTTTTAGCTATAAACATTGATCGTCTATTGTTAGATTATTAATAAAGCAGATATTGTCAGTAACTATTAATGTATTTTGTTGATGAGGATCGTGAGCAAGTTATTTTTAAAATTAAAGTTCTTTTTTTGCTTCAAAATTTTACATCTAAACTTTTATAATTATTTTCTTTGTTCGCAAATATGCATAAATTTTCTTATTAATAAATAAATTTTTTAATTAAGGTATACTAAATTATTGTTACATTAAAAAAATACATTAAAATAAGGTATTGGTTATCATTCGCGTTTGTTAGCTCTCATCACGATTTGTACGTATCGTGTGTTTCATGCGAAAATCATACACAATTGAAAAATTTAACACATATCGCATGTCCCAAACAGTCCACAAAAATTTTTAATTTAACATCAAGCATATGTTTCATAGCAACATAAATATTATGTTATATATTAACATAAAAATAAATATAAATTTTAATTTGACATATTTTTATGTAACATTTTAATAAGAAAATTATGTCAAAGTAATATATATAACATATTACTTTAATACTATTATAATGTCAATATCTCACGAAATTACATCAAGAAATAATAGTCACTCTGATATTGTAGAATAAATTCAACATTTTTTCTGTCACTTTTAACAGATAAATTCTGTCATTTATAATAAGGAACATATTTATTGTGTAAAATTAAAAATACGTGTACATTGTGTTACTTTTACATTTTTTTCAGTTATTTTAATAATTTAATATTTTACTTGAATTAATACAACAGCAATATGTTAACAAACATGTGTTAAATTTTAACATAAACATTTTAACCAGGATATTTTTTTACAAGAAAACAAAATTTTCAATTGTGTAAAAGAACCTAGTAATCGTAACGAATTGATGAGTTACGAGGCATCAATGGCTTCTCAGATTTTAAGGCTCGCTAGAACCTTATCGGTTGAAACCAGTTTCTGGACTTTGCTGGCTTCTCCCTTCATCCTAGCCTTTTTTCCGCGTCCTCTTTCGTTTCTAATTTTCGTTTGCGTTGTATCGAATCTATGTTTATGTTAACCATTATCTCGGAGAGTTATTCGCCATTATAATCCGAATATCTCGATTGAACAAGAGATGTAAAATTGATCTTACCCGCCAAAAGTATTTCCGGTTCGCGTCTGCCGGTACCGAATCCTTCGTGTACACCTGGCCGACCAGAGGGCCGAAACGTGTCCCTTTGGGGATGTAACCGGTGCTCCACACACCCAACACCTGTCACATATGTAATTTCCGATTAATCGAGTCGACTGAAATTGAGGGATGTTGCATGTTTGAAGCTTAAATATCAATTTAGCTTCTTAGTGCTCATCTTGTAATTTACACATACACATATACAATAAGTTTTGTAATATTTTGTAACTTGATATAAATTTTTTATTTTTTGATTTCACATAAAAGATATCGCAAAAAGTAAATAAATTAAAAAGAATTAATAAGTTAATAAGTACGTTATTATTAACGCCATTGATTTTAAAATTCGCAATCAAAAATTAATTCTTAGTGGATTTACACAGTTCAAAGTTCAGAGAAATTACGCTAAACCAATAAATTCTTCTCTATGAGTCTTTAAGCTTCGTCCGAGGAATTGCAAAGGCTACCAAAATGTATAAATGATCGGTGATTGGTAAAAGCGTATTGTTTGCTTCCTCCGGTATTCTCATCGGCCGGCATTCTCATCTATTTCGGCGTTGCGTTAAAATACGCGGCAGAGAGAAGATAAAACCTATTTTCACTCCGGCTCACGTTAGAATAGAATCCGCCCTATTGCATAGAAACGTCCATTCGGCAAAACTAATTTAACTCTTCGGTGCTTTCAGTCCAGCGCGCGCTTCCGATGCTTTTGTTTCTCTTTTGACAAACGGAAGCTCGATCAACGGACGTCGATTAGCTCATCGCGCGCTCTCAATATATTACATCGTTGCGATACGTTTCGGCTTCTACCGCCAAAGCTTCGAAATTTTGTAAGAAGCGCCTCGAGAAGCTTCGAGCAAAAGTTTCGCGCCGATTGCACCGAACGTTCTCGATTCTCGCCGGACTGAGGAAAGTGTAACGATTCGACTTCGCCTCTAGGTCATGCCTCGTAAGTTAATTAGCCTTGTCTCTCCCGGTCAAGTTTGATTTCGTGGCGTCGTTTGGCCAACGCCTTCTCGCTTCACGCACGCCATATTTATCTAAAAAGACTTATTTAAAAATTTGTGTCGCTAATTTTAAATTTATTGCTACTTATTTTCTTTGATGCGGGTACTTTCGATAGGAAATTGCAAAAAATGAGAAAAAAGAAAAATTACAACCTAAAAATGATGTGCACTGTTATACATAAAAATGTAGTTACACGAATTGTAATTTGAAGCTTTTGCTGAAAAGTTTTAAATTATAACAGGCAGAAAATGGAAACTCTAGTGAACGAGAGATTAAGAATGTGATTATCTCCAAATTTCTATCACTACTTTTATTAATGTTGCTCGCGTGTACTAATATCGGTTTGAAGCCTAAAGTTTCTGCAGTCTGATGGCGTTTAACATTTCAGGAGATTGCGATTTCTTTCTCTTGGAAATTATCAGTTTTTTCTCGCGTGACTTTGCACGAAAGCCTAGTGTAGCTGGCATCAAAGAAATTAATAACTCGACGCGATTCACGATTAAACACGCGGCTCCTACCGAGGAGGTTTCGGGATGAGTTTCTTGTGCGAAAGAACGTACATCGTTGAGGGCCTGAGAGGGTTTGAGGACCAGGTTCCGTGGCAAAGACGCCTCCGCACGATTAGTATCGCCCGGTGATGCCGACACATCCGGTACCAAATATACGGCATGCTGCTCGAATTCTTCCTCCCTCAAGGTCGCGTGATCCCACTCGCTGGCCTCCATCCTTCACTGCAAACAAAATCGGAAATTCATGTTAATTGGAGTCGTCAGGAAGATTTCGAGAGAAAATATTTCTCAATTTTTTTATTTCAATAATATATTTCTTTTTTTTCATTAATTCATCTCGTGCATTTACAAATGTACAAGAACACATAAGTTAGATTAACACAAAATTATCCTACAGATTCTTTCGCACTTCTATCGAAAAATGATTTTAAATTGCATCCCTATGAATTATAGCAGAAGCCACGTTTCAGCTTAGGGGCTCTTCCGTAATCTTAGATAATAGAAGCTAATTTATCCCGTAGCAGCCCTGAAAAACTGCGTACAATCCAATGACGGATTACATGTCCCTTTAAGCGGATTATACGTTAGGAAGGGTTTCGAATTTTTACGATATGTTTTAAGATTATTAATTCCATCATATATGTCGCTGTCACACGCGCGTTATCTTGCGCTCGTTATTCGATCCTACTTGTTAACGATCTCTAGGAAGCGAGCCCATATATTCCATTCTCGTTCGTTCAATAACACTTCGAATGAATAATCGAAGCCTCGCCATTGATGCCTACTATTTTTTACCCGTTGTTTTTTTTATAGATTTACGTTTTTTTTATTTTTACCGTCGAGCGAACACTCGATTACACTCAGGTGTCATCATTAAGTCCCGTAAAAGTTAAACGGTGCGATCGTTATCGAAAGAATAATTAAAAATCCTGGCGGTGTGCAGTTCTATTCCTTGCCTCGTATATTCGCGCAACTTCGGGAAATGATAAATTTGCAATAAACTCGAGTCGAAACACGAACTATTTGTAACTGACCAAATCGATGTAAAAATTAAGTAACAAAGGAAACGAAGACAGTGCAGTTAGGAATCAAATAGCTTCTCGATATGGCATTTTCCGTGTTGCTTTTGGTATTTTATTTTAACCAGTATTCGAAATAACGTGTAATCAATGATTGTACAAACTCGAGATAATACCGTTCACGTGCAACCAGCGGGATATTGTTAAAACATCAAATTAATAATCGCGAAGAATTTTCCACGAATAAATAATTGCCGGTACGATAAATCGTGTCATTGAACGAATCGCGATCCGCGATCCCAGTTTTCTCGACTCTTCAATTTGCGGTGGTGCAACACTTTAACACCGCGAAAGTGAAACCCGTCCACGCATTGATCGACTGCAAGGGTGGGAGAGGGGGAAGAGGGAAGGAGAAGCAGGGGGCGGATAGGGCGGACGGGGGCATAAACTCCGAAGTCCTCCCCGTCCGCTACCACCCGCTGAGGGTTTTCGCTACCCGGTGGATTTCGATTTCCATGAAAATCGCGCACCCGCCGGTATCGCGAATCGCTCGCCCGCTCGCGTATGCTTTCGACGCAATTTTTCGACCAAAAGCGTTTTATCGCGTTCACGGGGAAAATAGATTCCTTACAAAATAGATATCGCGCTCTCGAGATTAAGTATTGCCAAATGTAATAAATGTAAATATCCCGGAAATTTCACGATTTTTAAGCAGCATTTAACAAAATCTTTTCTATTATAAAGATTCAATATTCTACAAATAATTCTTTTTTTTTTTTTTTGCGAATGCTCAGAACCGTGAATTTTTTAATTTTCTCCGTGATGACCGATATTTTTAGTTTTCTCACAACAGCGTCTTCGAAAATTAATTCAAAGTTCTAAGTTTTTTCTCTTTATTTCTTGCCGTTTGGGAAAATACAGAAAACAAAAATATTGTACAATGCAATTTTCTGGCCTAGCGCAGAAATATTTTTCTCGGTTATTTCATACTCTCCGTGTGATATTTATTTTTCATCAACTTGCAATTATGATACATTTTATTTATTTATCATTTATACACTTATTTATGTATTTTTTTATTGTTTTTTAACGGAAGAATTAATTTCTTTATAGAATTAATTGATCTGACTTTCTCGATATAATTAATTTAATTTTCTTCTCTTGATGAATATTTGTTGATGCACCAGTATTTTATTCTAATAGGAATAGAATTATAATAAAGTTTCTCTTTCTTTCGAGTGTTTGCAATAAAATTTTTAAATAAAAAATCTGTCACTGCAAAACTAGTTAAATAACACGCAATGTATCGTATTTTGCACAAAAGATTGCTGCACTTGCAACATCGCAGAAATTGCAGCCGCGACAGGATCGATCCCTAGCGAAAGGATATATATGGTGTTTTGGTCGGTCGCGTTATGCATTGCGATTTTTAAAAAATTTTCTTTTATGTTACATACAATCTTTTTACATAACCACAATAATATATTATTTCAATTTCTATTTATTATTTTTTTCTAATATTTCATTGAACCTATTCGCTCGAATCTGAGAGATATTTACTGGTGTCCTTCGTGAAGTATTTCTTAAAACAATTCCGTACATAAGAAAAAAATTGGATTATTCGGAGAATGTATTTTTTCACCATTGTCAGATTCGGAATAGCGAAGGGCTAAGCACAGAACTCCATTTTTCTCACCACCGCTAGCTCCCTGGCGGCGATATTGGCCGCATGTATCCCTGCATTTTTCACTTTCCAGATTCTGGGATAGCGAGGGACCACTCGAAAATCCGTTTCTTTTTAATTTCGCGTTTTCTTTTATTTTTTACATTGGCATTGCAATTGCAGACGAACAATAATATACTCTCCTCTATTTTGTAATATGCGTCAATCGCGCGATGTCGTTTGGTCGTGAGCCGGGTTTATGGTACTCACGGCTTTTGGTGCATCGGATGCCGCCAGGCAAACTCCACGACGACGATGTTGTTCTTCGAGGTGGAGGCTCGATAGGTAGGCACACCACCCTGGGGATCTCACCCGGAGAACACCCTCTTCTGTCGCGATCCCTTCGTCGTTGCGCGACCGTGCGTGCGCGGTACGAAGGGCTCTGAATCGCGGGCCGGCGGCCGCCCTTTACGTGATCCTGTGGTTCCTCAGGGAGACCGGCATCGCGCCGGCCCCGGTTTCACTTAGGGCCCCCGATCCTCCTGGCCTCGCGCTAGCGGGCGACGCAGGGCGCCGTTTACCCTCAACATTTATTCAGCCCGATCGTGTCTGATCGCTCCGAGGGGGTTGCACGGAGAGGACGAGGGCGAGGGCGAGAAATTACGTCGGTAAGGCCGATCGCTGTCCCGGCTCGCTCTCTCGCTGCCTAGGCGGTCCCTACGTGGCCACCTACGCGTCGACGACGCTTATCGATTAACAGGACATCGGAAAAAGGGAATTGCAATCGATCCCCGCCGATCGGCCGACATTTCCCTGCCCCAATCGTCGCGCTCGTTGTTTGTCAACAATGTCAATTCTGGCCACCACCGCCACCGCCACCGCCGCCGCCGCTGAATCGACAATCGGAAGTCCTCCTCCTCGAGGGATGTGCTTTCCTCACTTCTCTTCATCCATTTCTTCCTTCACCTTCCTCGAAAGCGGATCGATTCTAACTTTAAGGCCCAACACACGCGCGTCAACACCACCGCGATTATTCACTACCGATCGGAGTGTATCTCCCGTGTCATCTTTCCCGAAGCGTTATTCGACGACGCGCACTGTCACCGGCTTTCCCGAACGATCACACTCTTCGGCACCGATATCTCGCTGTCGGGACGCGTAGCGCTGGTGAACGCGACGCGGCGGATGCTTTCTTCTTTTTCCAAAAAAAAGTCTCAAACACTTTTGGAGAACCCACTCGCGAGAACCGGGGAAGAACCCGCGGCGGTCCTCTCTTTCTCTCGCGAAGGGGTTGCGCCTCCGCCTTCGTGTGGTTCTCCTCCGCGGGATGGCACACGCAAGAGAGCGCGATGTGTGTGGAACTCGGGTAGACCTGACCTAGCCCAACGCGACTCGGCTTGGCTCTCCTCTCGTCCTCCTCCCCCTGCGTCGGTATTGGTCGGCGGATATACGTCGGTCTCCCTTCCGCTTCCGTCAGTCCCTTTCTCTCTCCCTCTTCCTCCGTCTCTCCCTCTCCCGCGCCGTCGTTCTCTTTCTCTCTTTCTGACGCACGCGGACGCGGTGGTGCGCCCGCAAAGCTGCCAGACCAGAGCAGAGGTGGTGCATTTCTCTGCGCTGCGCTTTCGATCGACCCGTTGCCAGAGAGGTTCCCCTCCCCCCTCTCTTTCTCTCTCTCTCTCTCTCTCTCTCTCTCTCTCTCTCTCTCTCTCTCTCTCTCTCTCTCTCCCTCTCTCTTTCTCTCCGTTTCCCATTTCTCTCTCTCTCTCTCTCTCTCTCTGCCCTCCCCCCGCTCCCTGCCTCGGTCCTCTCGCCACCCCGAATCCTCCCGTTCTTCCCTCAGTGCGTCTCGCTTCACCGTACGCCACTTTCCAACCCCCGTCTACCGCCCCAATCCACCCCCCCGCTCATTGCTCTTCGTTCGTCCCTACCACCGTTCTCCTCGTTCCCCTCCCCTTCCCTTTTTCTTTCGTGCATTTTCCTCTTGCGTCTTCGTCTCACCGTTCATCACTACACCCTTGTCGTCTCCCTTTCTCGCGCTCTCTCTCCCCGGTCGCCCGTTACCCCTTTCAACCCACCGCCCGCTTCGACGCGCGTGCAACCAACCCCCTTGGCGCACTACCCCTATTCCATGCGTCGCTTTCTCCCTTTCTCTCGTCGTCATCGCGGCGCTTGTTTGTTCATCTCTCGTCGTTGTCGATGACAGCAGAAGACATGCGTCAGTTGGTTCCAAAGTTTAATTCTTCTAGATAACTTTTTGCGATTATCAGAAGTAGGAAGAGAAGTCTGAGCGAGAGCTCCGTTAACAGTTGGATGAAAAGTGTCCTTGGAAATTTTAGCGAGATTCGAAAATATATCGGTACGTTAATAAAACCTCAATATGATCTTATTAAATGTCATGCCAATACAAAAAATAATTCTAACCGTTTTTAGTTAAAGAGTGAAGTTGGGAAAATCTGTGATAGATGTATTTGTATTATAGATGTATCTGTACTGTAAATCATTAAATTTTCTGCAATTTTTGTATGAAAACAGCGAGACTTGTGTAATTTTAACTCAGGAATTATGGCTTCCTCTTTAAAAGTTTTTTCTCGTTATGCTATTATCATCTGTTTACACCTATTTTCATCTTGCCGTTTTCATATTTTTCTTTGGTGCATCTCTCTCGCCATTTCTCCTTGTCTACCGCCCTCTCGTAACCTCTTTACGGGAACGTACGTTTAACCCCTCCGACTATACTTCAAACCCACCCCTCCAGCCATCTATTCTCATTCACGACTTGGTGCATGAGGCAACTATGTACGATACGCACACAAATCAGTAGAGAGCTTGTTATTATCTTTAAACACTTTAGCGATGACAGCGAAAGATATGGAAATATTATTAGTCCTCAAGTTACGATGAGATATAACATTTGCGAACTAAACTCATTCAATTGATAGTGTTCGACAGATCGATCGTAACTTTTCCACGAGCAGGATCGGTTAGTCCTTTTGCGTATATACGAAACGATTTATTATCAAATTATAACCAAGACAACAACGGTACACAAAATGCCCACCGCGCACCGCTGGCATATAAATTATCGTTCGGTTTTTTGCGCATCAACTTCGCGATCACCGGGTACGTGGAATCCGACTGGCCCAGACCCTGGCCCAGAGTCACGGCCATTCGAGATCGGTAACCCCGTTCACTTCGACTATGCGAGAGAGCGTGCGCGACTCCAGTCTTCGAATCATCGCGAGATTAATCGACAGGACCGCGGACACGAGAAGATCGCAAAGTGAGAAGAGAGTTCGTCGAACTCTTAAAATCGAACTCTTGGACCCTAATCCAAAAGACCGGTCCTCGATCATATCGCGCCAAGGTTACGTGACCGATCATCGAGGGTCCCGTACTTCGACAAATTCAATCG
The DNA here is from genome assembly GCF_013373865.1 of Monomorium pharaonis. Classification (NCBI taxonomy): domain Eukaryota; kingdom Metazoa; phylum Arthropoda; class Insecta; order Hymenoptera; family Formicidae; genus Monomorium; species Monomorium pharaonis. Next base: position 9,247,019 of record NC_050471.1, read on the forward strand.
TCAATTAGAAAGAAACATATATACAAGTCACTATGAAACTTTGAAAGAAATAGAGAGACATCGGTTTCTCAGATTCGAATGGGGTAAGAATCGTGAATAATAAGTCTTAATTTGATATTACAATCTTGAACGTTACAACATATTCTTGGGAAACTTTAGCTTTTAACTTAGCAAAATGTAATATAAGTCTGGCTGTAAAATTCCGGACAATATATGTATGTGTGTAATACACGCAAAACGTATGAATTCAATATTATTTAGCAATTATTCCATGTGCGTTGTCAATTTATTATATTTATATTTATACGGGAAAAGAATAGGGGTTTTCAACGGAAAACAAGAGCAGCAAAATACATATTTACCGCAGGACGATTTAGCACCGCTATAATTCATTGGCGCTGCACCCGATATTAATAGAATATTGGGTTACACATGATTTATTCGTAATTTTATCGAAATCGCGCGAACCGTAGAATTTCATTTGCCAGCAAGATTTTTTTCCCCCAACGCTGCTTTGACCATTCCAAATTCCCATTACAAAGTTTTCATTTGACCGATTATTTAAAAAAATCGTATCTGGCTCATGAACAGAGAAAACGTTGCACACATAAAAAAAAAAAAAAATTAAATTGCTGATAAAATAAATAAAATAAAGTAAACGTAAAGACGTGGAACTAAAATTGTGTTGCTCACACATACATCATGGTAAATCCGGTCTACGTGTGAACGGCGTTCTCGTATTACGCTACGATTATACGGCTGGCGAAGCCGTTGACCTCCACCACCTCCTCCTTCGCCAGTGTGACGAAATTTCGGCGTGGGCATACGCGATACGACAGCTCATGCCGAATTTCACTTTTCGACGGAAGAACACGTGCGATTCGCTTCGATGCGATTTCCACGATGGCGAGTCGGTCTACGGCGGTCCCGCCTAGCGAAAGAAGTTTCCGCGTGAATCGCCGACGACTACTAACCCAGATACGTTTCTCGGGGTCGTCGATCTTTTCCCTCCTCGGCAGGAGAACGACTGTGTACCAGATATATTAATTTCCTACGGCACGACCGCTTCTTGCACACGAATCGCAGTCGAACGTCCGCGCTTGCAAACTTTCAGAATAGTTCGTTTTCTGTAGGTCAATACTCTCGGATGCAGAATCCGAGCGTTGTCGCGGAGCATCGGCATCGCCGTGATGCTATAAACAAACATTTCTGTTACGATATATAATTGTTATTATAATCTAACTTTAACGGTCCATTATTAAAATATATTCTTAAAGTAAAGTAAATTTGTTTAAATAAAATTATGATCAACGAATTAGCATTCAAGGTATTTGCTTTCCTATTCCATTAAAATTTTGTTATATGTATAAGTAAAATAAAATTTATCGATGGATTTTACTTCTTAATATTTAACTTCCTAATCATTGTTGCATTACGAATTAAATAAAATTTTTCATTGGAAACCAGTATTCATACCTGGTTAAATTTTAAATTGAAATTTGCTTCGTAAAATTTTTACAACGTTATTTAATTATAGATATTTCTTGAAGATATAGAAATGTAGTTGTGCACCAGAAATTAATTTTTCTCGCTCTCGAATTTCCGATCAATCTCCACTTGCAATGAAATGAAAATATTTTATTCGGCTACCGGTGCCAAAGATAATTTCTACATATCCATTTCATTTCATTCATATATTTGATTGATCCGTGTTGTTCCATATAAAATATCGATTTTCGATTAAGAGAGAAATTGGGATGCCACGACGTTGCCGTGAAAAAAAGCCGGAAAATTGACGGCGGCGATGGCAACGCGACGGCAGCATGTCGCGCGTAAATTTCTAATCAGACGCGTAATAGCGGCCACCACGGATAGAAAACCGAATGTGAACCGGAAACGTCGTTTCCATGGAACCCATTCGGATCGAAGCAAGGTGTTTCGCCGTCCCTGCTCCTCCTCTCCCCCTCCTTTCGTATGCCTGCCGTCTCGCGCACTCGTAACTGTTACTTTAGGAGTATATAACGGACCATCCAGTGTACGTATATATATATGTATATGTATATATATATATATATATATGCGTGTTTATCAAGTAGATTGCGTGTGCGTAAAGATTACGGCGAATAACGGAGAGAAATTTGTTTGCGAGATGTCCTCAGAACTACGAAATCGTATCATCATGGTACAATGCAGTCATGTTTGGTTTTACGTAATTAAGAAAATCATAATCATTCACATTTTTAACTCCGTGCATTGTTCGCATTATGTATGTGATCATTTTAATAAAAAACGATAATTCTGTTACGTATATTTAATGAAATGTAATTATATTGTACGGATCTCAGTTTATTAATCTTCGCAAAAGAAAAGAAAACAAATTATGAAGTATATTTTGAAATATGAATATTATAAGTGTAAGTCTTCTAGAAGAATATTTTATAAATGTATTTTGAAAAAAGAGAATACTAAGCAATTTTAGATTTGAAAAGGCAAAATAAGATTGTGCTATGTAAAAATTTTATTAAAGAGAAAGGGTTGCGCTCTTTTTAATCCTTCCGGATCATTAATATATCGAATTAAACAGCTTAAATGCATTTTTAAATGCATTATTCGCCTTTCCGACATTACTGTTCCACCGCAAATGGAAAATCAGCCCGGATTCTCGTGTGCATTCGCGTAGGTGCTTGTTCAAGTTGAAGGGCGGAATAATTGAAACGCCACGGTGCGGCGAATCGCACGCGAAAAACGGTAAATTGTTCCGCGGCAGGCCGGCGAGGATTCACTTTAATACAAAAGTAACGCGGAGTAACAGCACTTTCTACAAAAAGCTTAAACGCAACATGTCCCGGTTCAAAGCCTTATGGGTCATCGACCTCTCGCACAGTCGGCCGAAGCATCGACCTTCTTACAGACGTCCAGACCTTTCTTAACCGCGGAGGACACGAAACGAATATTCGATGCGCCTGCTTAACCAGCTGCCCGACCTTCCGGGAAAATACTGTGAGCCCCTGATGTTTTTCCACCGTCCGCGATTGTGGCTACTAAGAATTGTGGCGGGCACTAATTGAAACATTGGCAAGAACAGGTGGTACAAGTAGTTTTCTCTATTTTTTACGAAACGGAAAGAAAGTTTACGAAAGTACCTAATGCACAAAGTCCGGTTAACTTTATTTGTGGCGATAAATTGCAAATGTTGCATTTTTATCCTTATTGATTTTGATCTTTAAAATTATACGGGGAGCTTTCAATCTCCGTTACACATCTGGTGTTTAGTTGTCTGACGTTTAAATATCGATAGGCAGGGATTTTCTGCAAAAAGAACACTCGCTACCACGAGGTTGATTTAATGCCAAATCTAGTTTCTGTCCGCTTAGACGCTACGTGTACTCTCGCCTATCGATAACGGTGCATCAAGCAGGAAACTCACTGAAATATTTAGCGTCCTGAGCATCAAGGAAACTACCGGTTCTCCGTTGTTGTTTCCTGTCACTTAAAAAGTTTCCTGCGTCTAAACGTACCGCGCTCCTCGCGACAGTCGCAATTCCAAACACATCTAAAGAACCGTTTCAGAAATGATTTCCAGAAAAACTCGTCGTTTTCACGGATCTTGATACCTATCAATATTTTTTCACGTTATAAAATATTATTGGAAAAAATGGTCTTGTCTCCATTTTTCACAACATATTACGTATTTACTTAGCTATATTTAATCTATACGCTTTTCCATCTTCGATAAAGCCGTTTTAATATTTTCAATGAGAAAAATATCTCGTTCAAACTGGAAAAATCAAACTGCGTATATTTTATATACAGTTAAAATTTGATGAAGAGTTGTTATTTCGTAGATTTTGCGTACAAAGAGCCATAGAAACGTATAAAATGCCAAAGGATGGCGCGTTTTGCGCAAACTGCCCCATATTCTCCCCCGTTTCGGGATGACGAGCGAAAAATTAGCGTCTTCGATTTCGGCGAGTTCCCATTCACGGCGCGTAACATTGAAAATCTCGTTTTCCAGTCGGCCGAGCGCGGCTTTAAAGGCCGTCGTACCCGGCTGGTAGCAAAATGTAAACCGGAAAAGCAACGAGCAAGTGAATTAGCAAAGTGAGTTCGCGATTGCCACCACCTCCTCGTTCCTCCCTCCCCCACCCCTCGCTCGGCCAACCTCACTCTCCCCGCACCCCACCCCTCGCCCCCGAATGAGCTCCGTCCTTCTTTCTCCTCGTTCGCTACGGCACCTTCTCCATTCTCTCTTCGCCACGGATCTGAAAGAAGGTCTCTGCCGGTCGTTGTCCCACTTGGAGGTCTACTTGGACTTGGACTTGGACCACACCATAGGCATGGTGCACTGAGTAACGAGGTTCCGATACCCCCATAGGGGACCCCCCTTTCGCGCCTGCATAGCGTATACGGGGTGTCCCGGAACTATCATCGCTACTTTCGTCTACACGGATTCTTCGATGCATTTTTTTTTGTTTTGCTAATAAAAGCGCCGAGACATTTAGACTTTCTTCGGGACATGAAAAATGATAACGGAATCTTATACGTCGTTGAGCCAGAACTTTTGCTATAACGAAAATTTGGCGACACAAATATATTATTGCAGATTAAGAAATTACAGGAAGATGTTTATGGACTTAATTTCCGATCAAGTGAAGTGATAAAATGGGATCGTAAAATTTTAGGACATCCGTGCGGCAGTACGTGTTGCCGGTTAAAGAGGTAGTATCGCGCATCGGTGAACGAACCTTAAAGCGTGCAGATTTGCGTAATTTCCGCTACATCGAGCAACGTTCTCCTTTCGATACTTTTGTCGCTCTCTAATAATTCTTCGTGAGGTTGTCGGTATAGCATTGCGCGGTGCGCGTAGATAAAAATTGCAATCATAGTATTCTAAAATTAACATCTATAATCGATATGACAGTAACAATTTATAATCTGATATATTTATTTATTCTTATCCTTTACATTTAATAATATTACGACGAGAAGCGCGAATGCTCGTTCATGTCGAACGAAAAATTTTAATTCGCGATAGAAGACTGCCTTTGATCGCGACCGGGGTCTCTTTGGTTATCTCGGCAAATCGTGGCAAAACGTTGCGCTTCGCGGGTCAGCTCTCCGTATCCCCGAAGATGACGCGTCAAACGCGAAAAACGCGTGTCGTCATAGAGAGAATCGCGTATCATACAGCCGATGTGAATTGGGCGCACGAACGGTACCGCTCTGTGTGTACGCGCAAACGGACCAGGATCGCGCCGCGGGGTGGATCGTATACACGTGCGTGCGTGAAAAGATTTTCCAACGCGCACGGCCGTCCCCGCGATTTGCCCCTGCATATTACCACGTTCCGGCATCGAAACCAAGCCGAGGGGACGGACAGACGGACGGAGCGCGTCATTCGCCTAACTGTACATACCTGCGCCTTGTGTATACACCGAAAGTACCGTACAGGTACATACAGCGCCATGCGCCGCGGCCGAACGGTCGTAAAACGCGTGAATACGTGAGGACAGCGGGGTATTATACATATGAGCCCACACTATGCACGCGTCGCGAGTCTATGCGTGTACAGGTGCGTAAAAGCACCGTTGTACGAAGCGAGGAGGAGGAGGAGGAGGAGAAGGAGGAAGTGTACGAGAGGAGAAGCGGGAGATGGCACGGCCAAAAGTAAAACCGAATTCGTTTTCGGTAAGGCTTGAGGCGGCTAACTCTCCTCTTATCTCTGGCTCCTTATCACGAGGCTCTTCCGGATCTTCCTTGTTCGCGTGTCTGCGTTTTCTCCTTATGCATATTATATAAGCGAATGCGTGTGCGTATGTGTGTGCACGCACAATGCCCTCTTGTGCATTTTTATTCCGAATAACGTGTGCCTTTTTCTGACTCTTTTCTGACGACCGCGCAAATCTTGTATTTTTTAGATGTTAATCTCTTTTTTTCTATCTTCTCTTTATCTTAATATTTTATTTCAAACATGTGATACTCCACAAAAATCTTCAATGCTGTAAATCTTTTTTTTTTAAGCGCAGTTTATATATTTATATAAATTAACAAAACATTTTGCGAAAAAATATAAAGCTTGAATAGCGCTAGGTGACATAATAAGTTGTTATTACATATATTGTATCGCTTTTCAAAGAAAGTTTCACTTTGGAAATATTGGACATGTGATATCCAAAAGATTTCGGAATATTATATTAAAAAATATATTTATGTAGATTAAAAACTTATCAAGTACATTCAAATATAATCTCCTTCAGAATAATTTCTTTTCGATTTGATTCAAACTCTTCCCCTACCATTGGAAACAATTTTCAAACTCCATTTTCTCGAGACTCTCCAGTGCCTTAGCGATTTTATTTGAATTTCGACGATGTCAGCAAATCTTTCTTTTCTGCTGCATTTTTATCTTAAGAAATAAGAAACCGCATGAAGTCAGATTGAGAAAGTACATGAAAGACCAAAGATGTTATTTTCTGCCAAAAATTACTGGACTGGGGAAATGTTCTCTCTCTCTCTCTCTCTCTCTCTCTCTCTCTCTCTCTCTCTCTCTCTCTCTCTCTTTCTCCCTTCTTTTTCTCTGTCGAATATTTTTGGTCTAAAATAACATGACTGCAATATCTTATCTTCCCTATTTTGTTCATTGCGTGCGAACTTTTTCTTATTTCCAAGAAACTAAAAATGCAGCTAACAAGGAAGAAATGTTCTGATTGTATTTTTTAATTAAAATTAACAAACGAGAAATATTTGAAAACCTTAAGAATTGATTCTAAAACAATGAAAGAAACCCAGAACTTATGTATTAAAAGACATCTCTTTAAATAGGTAAAATGCAATTAATAAATTCACTCCAGAATCTTTTTAGATCTTATATATCTATGTGACATCTAAGTGACATTTGATATAATTGATTTGTGATATTTTGCACACCAAATAATCGTTGCAATAAGAAACATTAATTTCTAAGAAACATTACTTAACTGCGAAATAAAATTTTATATTAATATAAAACATATGTATTTTGTATAATTGTGATTACATATATATATTTACGTTCAATGATCAAAAGAGTTCAAGACGAGTTGTTCCAAAAATATATAGGAGAGGCTGTTGGCCTTAATTTATAAAGTTGGATTTTCTTAACGTTGAATTATTTGCAATTTCTCGAGTGCACATTAGGGAAATAGAAAACATCGCTTAGTTCAAAGGATAACGTGTCTGTAATTTACATCTGTGTCGCTCTTACGTGCACTTTGCTTTCGCGAAGGTCCTTGTACAATGGCAAAAGGAGAGCATCGTTTGATAAGCGGATGATGGAAACGAGACGATATGTAGCTCACTAATCGCGACGCGATGTCCTCCTTGAGCGCGTTACGACAGAATAATTATTATTTCACGCTAATGAATTTCATGCAGCACAAGAAATATAATCTAAATGACTTTAAAATTATTATGAAATTATTATATATATATGTACACACTTAAATATTATTATTATTATTATTGAGTATGTAAGTTATGCAACAAAATCTACAGATTCATTAAAACTACGAGAAATATTGCAAGTGTCTTACACGAAAAAAAAAATTTCTTTCCGTTATTTTCTTAATTTTGGGACAAAAAATATTTTAACTACAGTTTGCCCGAGTAATTCGTACACACATATGTATACGTTTGACCGCGTTTCTCCAGTTTTTCAATGATTCAAAAGGCGGTGCGCCATTGTTCGAAAGAGATCCAAAAGGCGTGCTGCCTCAGGACATAACAAATTGCCGTTCCGTTTGGTTGCTGCGTGCTTCTCTTTAACGTCGGCTCCTGCGAGAGAGCAAGGCGAGCACGCCGAAACTGATCTCCTTCGGCCGCGAGTACATCGACCCCCGCGGCCGCCTCGCGCCGCCGTTTCGCAAAAGTACAAGTGGAAACGAACGTCAGCCGCACCGGCCTCGGCGAGTGGCGCGGCTCGACGTCGGGCCGTACGGCACGGCCGCTTTCAATGGGGACACGTGATCGTGCGTACTCGTAGCCCGCCGTCGTGCGCTCGCTCGCTCGCTCACGGCCGACCAAAGCGCGCCTCTCTCTACTCGCTCGGCGCAAGCGAGCGAGCGAGCGAGCGAGCGCGCACAGTCACGGACGACCGCTATATCATTTTCGCTACCGGGCTGCGCGCCTCACGGTTCACCGTTCTCGCCGGTTGTTGAACTCGACTCTCTTTGCGCGCTGCATAACCTATTTTGTAATAGCACACTTCGTGCCGCGCTAACCGGCACACCAGCGCGGCATCCTCATTCCGAAATGGGCTACGCGCGTTCACGCTGCTCGTTGTGGCGCGCTGCCAATTGTGAACGTCCTGCACTTTTTCCTTCCGATCTTTCCGATCAGTTTTTCTAATTTACGATTTTTCAAATTTCCTCCTTTGAAAAGTGGAGGAAAGAGAGAGCGTATTAGAAATTGAGTACATTAAGTTTGAATATTTTTTAATTTTACTGTAATTTCATGCTTTAACTTAATATTTTTTTAGTTTCATGATTTATTTAATGATTTACCATTTTTAACTCTTTTATATTTTATATGCTATTTTTCTTATTTTAAGACTTACATTTATACGTCTATTCCATGTCTTTTTTAAATATACCTTTAAATTTCTTTCTATATGTTATTTTCTTAAGCTTTTTAAGATACATGAACGAATGCATACGGAAAAAATTTAAGTCGAGGAAATTAACTTTATCTCTCTAAAGTTGGTACGTCGCGCATAATGTTAATGAATTTGCATGGTCGCGAATGATTATTTGATTAGAATAAAGTAGGTCAAATAAATTTCGACGTATTTCTTTAGCTAAAGTAGAATATTTGACATTTTTACAGTTGGCAAAGTGGAACAAAAAGTCAAGAATAGAAAAAAATTGAATTTTAAAATCTTATCTAATATAAAATTGTTATAATAAGTTAATTCTTGAGTTTTATTATTTTTTATATTAAGTATAAAAAAATAGATGTTGAAGACCGACTTTTATACACTGAAAAAAAAAAGTAATATATTCAATAAGATATGTAGTTGTAGGCTGCCAACTACAGATATACTCAATACAATAATATATGCTATTGCAATATCAACATTGTACTTGCATTAATAGCAAATATTATTGTATTGAGTATTTTATGTAGTTGGCAGCCCGCAATTACATATGTTATTGGCTATATTACTTTTTTTTCTATTACACATGACACAAAAAATATCTCTTTCTAACTAAATTTAATAAAAATATATTTTATAATTGTATTCTTTTTATATATTTAAATATTTTTTATGGAAACATTAATTAAACAATTGAAAATTTTAATTCTGCAAAATAAGTCATTCAGAATTTCTCGATGCATTTGATAAAGAATCTTACGAACTTATATTCTAGGTTTTCGATTCTTCCCATTAAACTTTTATCATTTTTGAATTACAATCTTTATTTCTTAAAGATATCATTACATGAGAGTAATGCCGGAGTAAAATTGTGAAAAAAAAAACAAGAGGTTAGTGGAATTAAATGATGTATAGACAAGACTTGAGAAACATGTAAGCATATGTGTGTTGAGTGTGTCCTTATTTGAGCTCTCGCCAGGGTTAGCGCACGCGTTATAAAATTTTCCAGACAAAACTGATAACGTACCGATAGCAGCACGTGGTACGTCGAAATGGAGAAATTGTCGCCGACAGATAAGGATGTCGGTTATATTCGGGTATTGTGCTCGACGTGGCGTGAGAGAGTGAGGCAGGTCAAGTGTTTCTATATCTCGCGCGCAGGTTTCTCGCTTTCAGGATGGGGTTATCGAACGCGCGCGGGGAACGGGAAAATTGAAACTCTATCAACGCGCCTGACAGCAGCGTGGATCCTTTTTTTCGCGAATAACGTAATAACGATGTACATGGAGATTGGATAAATTGAAAAATTTTGCGAAACTTTTTTTCTGGTATTATCCCGGTAAATTCATAAAAGCCGGAAATTATTAATATTAATTTAGCGCACGGTTTATAAAACTATAAAATTTTTTAGAGTTTTAAGTTGGTTTGTTGTTTAAATGAGAGTAGATTTTTCTGCAACTGAAATATCGAGAAATAGCTGTAAATAGCTCGTGAAATGGAAGATTGAAATTTCCCGAGCATTATCCATCGCTCACTTTAATTCAATTGTATTGTATATCTTTGACATTTTCAACATGTAAAATAAAGTAGCAAAAAATGTTTGACTATAAAAAAACGTTGCATTTTGAATGATAATTTTTGTCTGAAACAAAATTGTCGTCCTGATCGAAAAATTATCACATTATTATTTTTGTACACATTGCGTACGATACATTCTCAGCTGTTGATAAGGCGAGAAATGTCCGTGTAATCATAACTTCGGCGCGCCGATATAAAGCGATATACTCTGTAATCGTTGCGAAAGAGATTAAATAACGGAGTTTATGCGTTTCCGCATTGAGCGGCTCGGAACTTCAATGTCAATGTCAGTCGCCCTTTCACCTTATATAACGAATGAGCGCGCTGACTCGCCGCCGACGAGAGACTCGGGTATATTATCCGCTTAATGCGATACGAACGCGCGCCGTGGAACACGACGAAATAATTCCGCCGCCTGTTTTGCCATACGCTCGCCGTAGAATCAGGAAATGCGAAAAATTACGCGCTCTCGCGTGTCTAATCCTTCCTAATCCTGGAATCTTCTTCCCGTCTCTTTCTCTCTCTCTCTCTGTCTCTCCCTCTTTCTGCCTCCAGGTGTATCCTGTTTCGGTCGGCAGCGCCGACTAATTTCTAGCAAGTGTAATATTACACGACAGTTAACCGAAACGAGCCATGGTCATCTCACTGTTTTTACCTCAGGAACTTGAAAATATTTTTATTATCTTTATTCAAGTACAACAATTCCGTAAAATGTTTTGCAAGTTTGTTATACTTGAAAAGACAGTATTAATGGAGACACGTCAATCAAATAAATCACAAGAAAATCTTGCTTATCTTATTTTTTCTATTTTCTTTTTATCAGAAGAAAAGTGTATTATAATAGAAATTTTAATTAAATTCTTTTTCTGAAAGGAAATTAAGGAAATTATCTTTAAATATAGTGGACTTGCTCATATTTGATTATCTAACTTAATTGATTTTATGGATTCTCCGATATCTCTCGTACACACATTCAAGGAAATTATCTCGACTTGAATAATTGGGTAATAATATATCTGATATAATTAAGATAATAAATTATTCGGATACTTAGAGTTTTAAAGCCGATTGAAGCTCTTTAGTAATTTTTAAGGATTTCTCGATCATCGCCGAGGAAGATTAAAGCGAAATCGCGACTTTGAAGCACATTGCTCTGTTACTCGTTTGTGGAATTAAAGGATATTTTTTTCTAATTTGCCCGGCAATCTCTAGTTTTTTGAATTGCTAATCGAACGAGACTCGCTCCTTCCGTCCACCCGCGTGTATTCCGGCAGCGTTCGCGAGTACTTGAGAAAATGGAAATTCTAAGAGGTATCTTTCTAGGTAAGTATACCTCCTTCGGTGCAGCGTGGCGATAGTAAAATGCGTTTATGGTTTGGTGAGAGTAAAGGATACGCGGAGAGTCGCGCGCGCACGCGCGAATGGCCTGGCGAACTAAATTTAGCGTCGCTCGGAAGACGGACGATTAACTTTTCAACATTGACAGTATAGAAAAAGTCGGCAGGTGGTTGAGAAAAGTAGGTAAATCCGCGACGTGAAAAGATCCCTTCGGTGCGACGCGAGAATTGCATTTTCTTGCATCTTGCGGCCTCGTCTGATTCTGCGAGCCTCGTTCTACTCAATCCTCTACTAATCGCATTCGTTCGCATGCTGTTGCGCCAGGGTAGACGCATTTAACGATAACGGATTCACCCCGGGCTTATTTTTATTCGCGCTCAAGCGTCGTTCGCGCATCTTCCTACCTGACCGCGCTTCCTGCTCTACAGTCTTCTGGTTTTGTGTACTCGCGCCGGTCGCAGCGGGATCACGCAGGTATTTCATCCGCTTTGCGCTGCGAGCGCACATCGACTTTAATTATCGTCGCATTCTCCCGCGTATTCGCCCGCGGAATTTTTCGAAAGAGCGAATATCGTCCTGAAACGCCAGACGCGCAGAGATATCGCCTCGTAAACTTCCGCTAGTCGCGATAAAATAATCGGGCGAAGTTGCGCCCGTGGTTTCGTCCCGTCAAAGCGGGCGGCAAGCGGCCGAATGCAAATCCGCTTTAATTCGGTAATGACGAAACGCGAGTGGCAGCATTAGCATTAAACGCGGCTAAAGCGTACATACACGCCGCCGAATGGCAGTCAAGGAGGAGCGCGTATTTGCCTTTCGTCGGATTAATTCGGTCTATACCGAATATAATGGAGGAATGATTATACAATCCGAGGTTTCATAAGAGCGTGCCTTCTCATCGGCGGTGGCTCGCTTCGATTAAATCAGAACCCAGAGAATTCCAAGTTAACTGAATTTCTCATCCCACGATAATGCTACCGGCAACAATTTATCGTCACCTTTTTATTGTTTCGCGCGCACTAGCGCGCGCGACCTTGATGCATCGATAATGCCAATTTAATTGTGATCGCGGAGTATGGTATACTTTAATCGTGCTAATTGAAATCTTGATTCAATTCACGAACGTTGTATTTCTGCAATTATCTCTTCGGCAAGTAAGACTCTACACGTCAAAACCAATGACGTGTCAATATACCGCGGATGAAAACTTTTAATAAAAGAATACGGTTATAATAAAAGAATAATTCCGGTTATAAATCCGTTGTGCTTTTTTTAGAAGAAAAAAGAATAGTAACAATATTAAATTGATGTATGTATAATAAATTAAGGAATTAATGAAAACGAAATTTTTAATGCCAAAAGAAGGAAATAATTTTAAAAGGTTAAAAATTACTTTTAGAAGTAACGTTTAATTATTTGGAAGAAGAGATTGTATAATGTATGTTTAAAACGTAACTGTTTTCAACTGTAAAACAATTCTATGCTCTCAAAAAATTTTACTTAATTAATAAATTGTTTCTCCTAATATGACCTAAGTGTATATATTTGGCAAATATGCTCCCGTAATTTCTGGGATATCTCGTATGCATATTAGATTCAGTAGCATATTATCGCGAAATCGGTCGTGTCCATCCCATTTTGATTGACTTTATCCACCGTGAGGACAAAGTGACGAGTTGACACTACTCGCGCGCGACTCGTCGCCGTCGCTAGGCCGACCAGCAAGGCTAAAGCGAAGCGAAGTGAAGGGAGGGAATCTCACGGCTGACGGCTGGCCGTGACTTTACTCAACTCAGCCGGCACTCGGGCCGGAGCAACGCGTCAATGTAGAACGGTCATTGACTCCTCGCCTCGCGAGCCTCCTATATACGCGAGCCCCCGAGTCGATTCCGAGCCTTCCTTCCCATCCGCAAACGTCCCGTCCTCTCGCCGGTGGACACCCGGTACATGAGCGCGCTGCGCGGCTCGTGATACTTCGACGCTCGATGCGCGCTTTGACCTCTGCGATTCGATTCCCTGCCGATTTACGCTAATTTTCATCTAGATCGCACACTCGGGTATACCGGGTAGTCCATGGCTACCGCGTCAACTCCGTATTTTCGCTTGCCACTGATATAACCTTTAACGTTTTTCTTTCAGAGTAAATTGTTTAGTCCCGTACTTACGACTCAATGATGTATAAGTAAATGGAATTGCACAATTATATCGTAACGTAAATCTTTGATTTTAAATAAAACGCCAGAGTGAGATTTGTCGAAATTTCAATCCACTGAAATCAAGTATTTTTATCTGTCAGTGACATCGAATTTTTTTTTATTTTTGCCGAACGAGAGTTTCGATTCGAAGCATGGTTTTAAGTGCTTAACTAAATGCGTTACTTACAGTTTTTGAGATTTTAAATTTTGAAAACTGAATTTAGTATGTTTACAATTTCGTATTTTTTCCTATTTATGATTATAATTGCAGAAAAGTAAAATGTATGGAAAGAATGATTCTGTATGAGTATCTAAAAATTTAACTATATATATATATATATATATATATATATATATATATATATATATACAAATTTAAAAATAATTGTGTTGAATTAATAAACAAAATTAATTATGTACGACACTCATTGTCAAACACGACAGGCAAAATTGCAAGGAGAAGTTTTGCAACCAGTTCTAGCAACCAATTCGAACGTTCTACATAATTATGTTGGTGATCCAACAAAATTATTTTCAGATCTGCATTTATATAACTAAATTTTTAAACATTTCAGCAACATCGTTCTTTCCACGTAACAATAAACCTTGATTCTTCGAGCAAATCATTGTTTCTGGAAGTTTATTTCACAATTTAATCGACGGTACGCAGCGCGAGCTTAAAAAGGTCTTCGCTCGTCCAAACAAACAAGAATTTAACGATGCGTCCTCACGATAAACACTCGTATAACTTGGCTCGCGCGTATTCCGAGATGCTGACGATCTTTCCGAGGTGCGGAGGTGCTTCGCACGGGAGAATTTTATCACGACGAATTCCGCACGCTGCGGCATAAGTGAGAATGAGGAAGCGCGTATAATGACCGCACACGACCGTGGTGCACCAATCGCGGTTCATTTTGTCAAGCGAATCACGCTTTCACTGATGGACTTCCAAATATCGATGATAATGGCCCGTCCAATCATCGCACACTTGTGTTATCGTCATTAAAAAATCGATTTCCAAGTACATTTCTCGAAAAATAAAGTGTGTGGCAGATTTCATGCGGTGGTCGCGGATTCAATTTGCAATCAACGAGAATCATAGAAAATATAATGAAAGAAACCAAATAAAATTCGCTTATCAATGGTGTAATTTTGAATTTTGATAACGGAAAGGGAAGTGGCCTTTCTTCTTCGTTTAGCAAATGTTGATTTTTTTTTCGCGGATGTGCCACATAATTATCATGCCGACGCGTTTTATTTGTTACGAGTTGTGTCACATCACGTACCGTACGGCTGACATGAATTCAACTTAATTTCCATTGTTCCTGAATTTATCTCCTCGTAATGATCGTACGCATTAGGGCCGCAGGTTCATGAGCGATCTAGCGGCACCCGATAGACACGGACGTAACACTTCCGAGTTCAACGCATAGAGAAACAGAGAGATAGTGTGAGAAAGAGAGAGGCAGAGAGAAAGAGAGAGAGAAAGAGAGAGAGGAGAGAGGTAGACAGAAGAAACAGAGATAGAGAGGGAAGAGAGAAAGGAGAAAAAGAAGGGACAGAGAGAGAGAGAGAGAGAAAGAGAGAGAGGAAGAAAAGAAAATCGATTATACGTGAGCATTTTTTTCGTACAATCTAAACCGAATTAGACTTAGCACATTTCGTAGTCACCCTATAGATAGCATAATCGGGGTTATGGTACCGCGTAATACTTCGGAGAGTCTAGCTTGCGCGCTGCAGAAAATGCAGGCCGAGTTTATTGCACTCCGGTCGCCGGGAGAAAATTTGCACTAATTCGGCGTGTCTGTCCGCTAGAGCCTTCACTGCGAGTGAGAAAACCTTCTTCGGCGAAGCAAATCCCAATTTTCTAAAGCGCTAATCGTACATGCAAATCGCTCACATCAACCCGGCAATTCGAATAAAATTTAATGTCATGAGAATATGTGTAAAAAAAATTAAAATTGTTCAACACTGCAAGAAATAGTAATAAATAATTAAAATAATAAAAACGAATTCGGGTTGATCGTACTAGTCAATTATTACGTAGTGGAAATTGTATTACAGTATATTCATTAATATTCGAGTGAGATTTAGCCTTTTGCAAATCTACTGCAATGAATAATTCACATCGAGTTGCAATAGTATTTGAAATTTTGTTAAGAATCCCTTCGTCATAGGTATAACAGCAAAAAGATCGATTTCGAGAATTGCATTCCGAGAGGTATTGCATACACTCGTTCATTGAACATAACGACATGGCGAGGACGCGCCGAACGGGACACCCCATATACACGCGCGACGGACGGTCATCGTTACGGTAGCGCGTAATACTTTACGGTTCGGCGTGCGTATTATCGCGGAATCGCACAGGACAAGCGCAATTTTTGCATGGAAAATGGCGCTACGGTACTTTCAGCCTCGCCGCTCGTCCGCGGCGGACGACGAATCTAGGCTAGGCCTAGGAACGACACGGTCATCGACCACCCTTGATTTTTTTTTTTCTAAAGACGGAGAAAGCCGCGCAAGAGGCGCGCGCAGTCCGATTTCCCGTTGATTAGATTATGACACCATTGCGGTATGTGGCGCCGGAACGAAATACATATCCCGAGGCGCGCGTGAATTACCTTATTATCGAAGACAATCGAGGATTTTCAGTCATGAAACAATTTGCAGCTGGATCTCTTACCAGCGTCCTCAATTATGTGCGTTTTTAAAATTATTATTATTACTGTATTTGTCCATTAACATTCAGATATCACTTAAAAAAAAAATATTGCATCAGTCCGACAATCTTTTTCCATTTCTGTTTTCGACAATGAAAACGTAATAAGCTTGTCGAGTAGAAGCACAATAATAATCCTTATTATTGTCATACGGTAAAGATAAAATTTTTATTGTGTTATCTAAGTGACAATCGGCAATGGTAGAAATAAAATATCGAATCAGATCATATGATAACTACGTTGGAAAGATCTCTCGGGATCTTCGAGCGCTTCGCGGACATGCAAGAAAGTACGGATCTTTTCGATCAGTGCCCCCCGTACGAAAAGTGCAACGACCGTTCCAATAAATCGACCGTCCCCCTTCCCCTGTCCCCCTCTCTCTCTCTCTCTCTCCACCACCTCTCCTACCCCTCGCCCCACCTTCCATCCCAAAATGATTACATATACGCAAGTTCGCAGTGACCGCGGCTACGAACCGCGGCTACGGATACCGTTATGTCACATTAGTAGGCACCTGCAAGCGTTATTATCCTCTCCCACAGCGTGCCATTCTCAAAATCGAAAAGCACTTATCCTGTAACACGCGAGAAAACGGTACCGGCCATCGACATCGACCGAACCAGCACCTGAAAATATCCTAGCGTGGCATCACGCTCGCAGGACATTGAGATGTTGCAGCGTTACGGGACGAAGGATGTTAAATCGATAATTGGAAACCGGTACAATTCCGGGAAAGCTCGATTCGCAATGCTGCGAACGCTCGGACCATAAATACCGCTAATAGATTTTCGCGTTTACATATTCTAGGGAAACATATACTATTCTTATGAAATACATTTTAGAAAAATTTGCAAAAATAGTACAGCATGTGTAAGACAATTTTTTTCAGTATTTTTATAGTTAAAAAAGTTTTTTACATTATGTAAAATCCTTCAAGGTGGTTAATGATTTATAGACTATGCATTTGCATCCATAATAGTTATGTCGAAATGACACCATTTCAGTTTACTTTACTTTATTCTAACAATTGTATTTATTAATTATAAATTGCGCTACCTTTTTCTATTTCTGATAAAACACTATTTAATATCGCATATGACACTGTTTAATCAAAGATATTCTCTAAACTTACAATCATTATAAACAACCATTTTCTTGTGTGTTATAATACTTTATCGGATATCCATTAAATTAGAAATCTATAAAATTAATATAGTGCTAAATTCACAAATTATTCATATTTAGATGTTTAGTATATAACATTTAATATTTATTTAAATATTGTCTATAAAGATTTTTTTAAATATATTTTTAGATATTAAAAAAAATTTTTCTTGACATATATTGACAGATTTTTAAGAAAACAATTTTTTTAGAGTAATAGAGTAACGCAATGCAAGTATTTATGGAAGAAAAAATTAGGCTTACACATAAATTTTTCCCTTATTTTAGAATTTTACGTAATGTCCCATAAACTATAAAACCAAATTATCGGACTTTCTGGAGATCCATCTTTCTATTTCACGATTATTAAGTAAATCATTTTGCGCATTCGATAAGGATAAGTCTTTTCGTACTTCTCGAAGCAATGGCCGATAGGAAACGTGGGCCGTAGATACAAAGGACTCGTTTCCGTTCTCGACTTCCTTTATACTTCGTAATCCTTTGACGCCTCAACAATTTTCCACTCCCCGTCCTTTTTCTTTTTCCATCCTGTTTCCTCTTTTATCGTTGTCCTCTTTTACCGTGGTGGGATTTTGTTTCAAATAAGAAACGCCGCCTTTCTTCAAGCCGAGATTTTCCCCCGGTGCCGAACCGAGAGTTACGCGCCGACGAAAATTTCGTTCGGCCGAAGAAAAAATGGGGGGGCCGTAACACACACCGTTATGTCATATTAGGAAATACGTGCGTTTAACGGTGTTTCCCCGTACACCTATGACAAGCAAACGGTCCCGATCGTATGCTCATAAATCGATATTATCGCTCGGCTAACAACTGCACATTAGGATGCATAAGGTAAAAAAAAAATCATCTAAAATAATTCCTCTAAAAAGAAAAGAAAAGGAAAATCGACAGGGCGTTTCATGTTTTCGTCGAAGATTGCCGCAGAAAAATTTGGAAAGTCGACGGACAACTACTTATTTTTAGTTCGATGACCTCTTGCGAGTTCACGCTAAAAAAACCCTTTAATTTAATCATTCGACAGTATATCTTGGAGGAAAAAAATAAAATGTAAATTTATTGTGTGAATTATCGGATAATATATATTTCTACAGATATCCCTTTTTTATTAGTTTGTTGTTTTGTTGGTGACACTTTGGGCTCTCGAGATTACTCGAGATATTGTATTTGGTGATTATTATAAGATAAAGCTTTATATCAAAACATACTACTGTCACAAATTTAAACATTTTTATGTTTTGTTCGTAAATATTGAAAATATCACAATTGGCTTTTTGTATAGTAGGTTTGGCAGAGCGTAGATTTTGCTAAGATAACATCGGATTCGAATTCGATCAAAAAGAAGCGAGATATGAAATCGATCGGGGAGTTCGTATATTATATAGTATCACTTTACAAAACGTAAATTGCGTTATTCCTTTTACCGTTGTTTTTTTCAGACTTTCGGCTTGGTCCTGATACCGTTAGGGACACACGGAGACTCTCGAAGAACGAGCGTGAAGAAACACTTTCTGTATTCGAAGAGCATCTCCCGTGACGTAACGCATATATCGAAGGGTTCAAAGTACTCGGGACTGCCTCGTATATATTCATTTTCGTTCCGCGCGATTATGCTCGCCGTTTTATTCGACTTGCTTTGCCGATGCCGTCCCAATGGACCGTTATGCAAAATTGCATAATTGTTGGGCTTCGTCGCTGCATTGTTGCTAATTTATTCATTTTATTTCCTGCTTGTATCCTGGTTTTATCAATCGGGCGATCGTGAGATTTAAAAACCGATCGAGTTAACGCGATTTGGCCGGATTAATGCACATTGATAGCCCCTGATTTATCTGCAATTCGTAATCCCAATGAAATCGCAAATGCGAGTATTAATAACGAACGAGGACAGATTTGCGCCCGTTTAATTCGATAATATGGAAGAAAAGCGTCACGCTTTTCAGGATTAGTTCTTGACGACGATTTTAATGAGATTTCCGATCGTTTGCCATTATGTCGCATGTTTCAATTTAATTCGATATAAATTATATTACAGTAACAGTATCATCTTTTGCCCCTACATTCCACGAGCGATATTTATATAGATGATTTAATATTCGATTAATTAGCATTCGATTAATTGGTGTGATTAATTAAAAATGTAACATACAGAAGGTTTTTATATCAAGGTAGAAAAAAGAAATTTAAGTTTGATGAACCTAGTGATCGTAAATTTACGAATAAATTGTAATGATAATGAATCAATTCATATGTAATATTTAAGAATGCTAATTGTTTTAAGTTCGATATTGTTAAAATTTACGACATAATATATCCTTGATTGAAAGATACGAGAATGTTACAATCTTTAAAATCTGATAATTAAGATTCGTCTTTTAAAAGCAAACTGTTCTATTTTGTTGTATTCTTTAAACGTGACCAGTGTTGCAATTTGCAAAAAGGTATTTAAGTTTAGAATCTGACTTATGTAAAAACAGTTCTCGGATTATGTAAAAATAAGTTCAAAAATAAGTAATCGTAAGATCTAACATGTGCTACGACATGTTAAAAATTTCAAGAGAAAGCGTTGACGTCACTTAACTTTGGTGTAAAAACATCAATTGATCTTCTTTGAAGCAAACCGATATTATTACGAATCAATTTTTCAGCCGTGAATTTATGTTTGCGTTGTGCAAAGCCCGGTATTTTAAGATTGATCAAGACTGGGTTGCAGATTATTATCGTACCTTTATATAATATATCTATCTTTTGAATCGATATTATACTACAATTTATCGGACTCACCTTGCGATTGATGAAAACTCGATTGCAAATTATTATCGTGGCACCTTTATATAATATATCTTTTTATCTTTTGAATTCGATATTATATTACAATTAATCGGACTTACCTTGCGTGTCTGCCTGGCAGCCGGTAGTTCCTATCACGAACTGTCAAAGTTCACACGCCGAAGTCACTGACATATCTCCAGTCCGGCTGATAATCCACCATCGATGTCGTCGCGATTCACGAATGTTTCTTCGACTACTTTTTTGACACTGAAGTATCAGGTACCAACCGGCAGCGGGGACAGTCACAAAATGTCTCTCAGCGCAGTGTCACAATGTTTCGACGGTATCTCGCATTCGCGGCGCACCAAGAAAAAGCACCAAGAACTCCCTCAGCCACGTCGTTGCGCCATCGGATGGTTAGTTTGTTGTCGTCGCGGAACGCGTTTTCGCACCCTTTTGCGCGTGCTGGCCGGTTACGGCGAGATGGTCGAACTGAGAGTGCGGCTCTCTCGTAATCGCGCGCGTCAGGACGCTCCTCTCTCTCTCCTGATCTCTGCGCCGGCAGTCGAGGACTGCCTCGTCCTTGACGTACGGTCGTGTACACCGTGCGGAGCCGCGTGGTTCCAACTGACGAGTACGAAGCGGGTAAGGTGAGTCTAGGTGTCTCCTTGCCCGTGCTCTCGCTCTCGCACGTGTGCGTGACCCACGTAGGCAGGCCGCGAGCAGGCGGGCGGGCCTACATGCGTGCGTACCGCGGTCGGTGTGAGTGTGTGTGTGTGTATGTGCGCGCTGCGTGTTCCTTCTACGTGTGTGTATACACGAGGGGACCGGCGAGGGGACTAAGGAAGGAAGAGGAGGCAGAGTCGCGATGACGACGATGGGCCGTTGGTTTCCTCGGCGTTGGTTTGTTCTCTCTTTACAGCCACGCGGTGAACACCTCGTGCGCTGCCTCTCCTCGGCTCCTTCTTCGTTCGTTCGTTCGTTCGTTCGTTCACTCGCTTGTTGGTACGATCGTTCGTCCATTCCCTCTTTTCCTCCTTCGCGTCTCCACGTTGTTGTCTCTTCTCTTCGTTCCGTCCAGGTTGGTGCTCGCCGCGGCATACAGGCGGTTATTCGTTTCGTTCGTGCGCGCACGCCGGCATTCCCCATCGACAGAAGCAACGGTACTCTTCCCCACCCCCGTTTCAGCATCGCTCGGCATCGAGTTCTTCTCTCCCGCGTGTACGCTATCACTCGCCTCCTTCACCTTCTCCTGCACCTCATCCTCCTCCTTCTTCTCCTCCTCCTCCTCCTCCTCCTCCTCCTCCTCCTCGTGCTCGTCTCCCTTTCGTCTCCCTGCGTTGAACTCCTCTCGTTCCCCTTATCACCGTACCCCATGATCATCGTTGCGTTTTCTTTCACTGCTTTGCTGTTATTATTTTTACTCTTAGATATCCGTTCTCTAACGTATCGAACTTTCCTATTTTTTTGTTTATTTTCCTCGTTAAAGTAAATTTCTTTCATTTGTAGGATTTTGCCCTCAGTCCTTACTCTACCGATTGCGCAAAAACGGAAGAGGATTCATTGTTTTGCCGCATTTTGCTCTCGACGCAGGAGAAGCTGTTAAGAATACGGAAGTTAAGGCTGGAGATTCGAGAGATTCCAGACTTTTATTAACATTTAAACTTTGAGAAATTTTCTTCGCGCTCATTACCGACTCGCTTCGTTTCATTCTTCATTCTATCTTCTCCTCGGTTCATCTCTCTTGTTCCGTGGGAGCTGCCGTTCTCTTTTCTCTCTTCTCTTGTCTCTTATCTTTCCTCTTACTCTGTCTTTTCTCTCCCTCTCTCCCCCTTCTTCCATCTTCCCTAGTGTCTCTCCTTGCCTCTTTTCCTCTGTCTCTCACTTTATCTTTCCTTTTCCTAGTCTCTTCCATGCGTCTTATTCTGTCTCTCCTTCTTTCCCTTTCCCCGTCTCTTACTTCTTTTTACTTGTCTCCTACTCCGCGTCTTGTTTCTCTTTCTCTCACTTTTGTATATATATCCTGCCTTATTCTTCATTCCATCCTTTTCCCTGTCTGTTAATTCATCCTTTCTCTTCTCTTTTTCTCGACCTCTCACTTCGTCTTCCTATCCTTCTCTTTCTCTCAGTATCCCCTCCATACCGAGCGTTTTCCTCTGCCCTCTTTGGCGTCTACCTCGCGAGCGTATACGCGTGTAGGTCTCTTCTTCCGTCTCCCTCCTTATGAACGCCGGACGAGCATGCCTCTTCCATGTTCTCTGGTTACTGACCTCCGAAAATACAAGTCGATGATCGCCATCATATTCCCTAATGGATAAATTTTACTTAGAAATTTTTTCCTACCAAGATACCGTATTGTGACAATCCTTCCTCCCGTGCGGCCGTGTACGCCTTTTCTATTTCTTCTGGTTACTGACCTCCGAAAATACAAGTTGTCTGATGGTTAGCATTATATTTGCATCGATTTTGCTTACGAAATACCGCTTCTTCGAATATCCGTATGTGCCATCAATCCTCAGATATTTTAACTTTGCTAAGGGGCAACGATGGGAAATCTGATACTCGCTCACGAGATCGCGGCAGAGATAACCGATAATGACCGCAATCGATGTATATTGCAGCTTTGTTTTTAATAATTTTCCACCTCGCGTGAGAGATGTGTTTCTTCCTTGCTCTCGTCTTGATTTCGTCTGCGTTTTCGATGACTTTTACCACCAAATAAATTAATTGTGTTATAATACGTGTTGTTATCGATGTTTAGTATGAGAAAAATCAAATAATTGCTTGTTTAATTTTAGTAACTTCTGAAAATGATTTGTATATGAATTATATTTTTTATTTTATTACAGATAAATGCAGTGAAAATTGTGTGAGATATTATCTCGAAAACAACATAAATTGAATTGATATGAAATAAATTAAAATATCTGTTACTATATAAAATAATAATATTTTTGAAGCTTATTTGACTTTAATTTTAACACAGATTAATTCTTTCAATTATTTTGAGTAGTGTATTGCCAGTCTTAGATACAAAGTAATCTGTACACCTATCTTGCTTTACATATATACTAAAAAAATTTAGTACTGTTAGCAAGAATAGTTTAACTGAGGCATTTTCTAAATAATAACTCAATATTTTATTTTATATAAATATATAAAAAGAATGTTTTGCAAAATACAAGTAGATAAAGAATATTTTATTAATTAAATAGTTTTGTTCAGTACATTTTAATCAAATTATTTGTTTGTTACAACAAAACATTTTTCCTAATATAGATATTGTTTGAATTATCATTAAATTGATTTGAATTATCATTAAGTGCTATGTGAATTTGAGAACGTTCTTTTTTAATCTTTTTCTATATATATAGCTCAAATTAGAGTTCTACTCAGATTTGTTTAGATAATTTACGTCGAAAAAATTGTAATAAATTATAATCATTTTTCTACTTTTATCGTACCAGTAATCGGCAAATTTCTTGGCGAATAGATTTTATTTATCAAAACTTACGAGATATCTCGAACGATCCGTTACTATAATATTGCTGCAACCTTGTACTTTGCAAATTCCACGCCTCTATAATATCTTTGTAATATTATACCGCAAACTATAAGAGTTCAATGTTGCCGCAATGTAGCCAAGAGGTACTACATTGTACAGATCCGATCGTCATGATCACGATAAAGCCGCTTGCCAATCCAAGAGCGTTGATTTTGTGCCGTTCATATTTTTTGCATTAATACAAAAACGTCAGCCCTGCCAATGTACAAACGACTATAGAGATACGGCTATGGCTTCATTGGCATCTGGCGAGTCTCGCGCTCTCGGAGAGTCTCCTATCTGGCATTGAAGTCTCCAGAGTCGACGCCTACGTAATATCTCGCACGCCGGTCAACGAAACCAACTTTATCCGATTTATAAATCTATGCGATTGTCCCGAGTTGCGTAACGCGTACGAAGCAGTGAGATCATTGGACTACAACGATACACAGATTGTTTTTATTCGAGAAGCGGCGTGTATCTAGTCTTATAACATAATGAATTTATAATTATATACTAATATGTAGAGAGAGAGAGAGTTATGGATCTAGCGAGATTCTCGGCACTGGATTCGTGTATCTGAATAACGGCGAGTTGGAGACCTTTAATAAAAATAATCACATTTATTAATTAAAAGAGATACCGAAATAAATAAAATGAATAAATTAGCAATGAATTATGAAACTGTGAAACTTAACTGTTTTATGTTAAATCATTTAAGTATTCGAAATCGATAACTGAATAAATTAATTCCATTTGTTTATTGGACTTGCAGGTTTGATGTATGTAAGAAAAAATTTGGAAAGAATTTATTAATTCTACCGTGACATCACGGCAGATAGGCAAGAATATTTTTTAACGCAAGTGCTGTGTGTTGCACCTGAAGAGATGTAACATGATGATTTAAGGCAATCCGTGGCCGCCGACATTTCGCATCAATCACCATCCGGCGGCACTTCGGGTGGCAAGAATAAGATGGGTAGAAGGATGTGATCAGAATAAGAAATCGCACGTGTGTGATAACGGAATATCATTGAACGATTCGCGGATGGAATGTCGTTGCTTTTCAGACGTAATTTCTCAACATTATCTCGTCTCCGATTTACTTTTTTACGGTCGATAATTAAACACTAATGAATTACAATTTCATCAGAGGGTAATCTCGACTTGCTTACTCGAGGAATGAGATTGCGCGGTTAAAGCATCTTCTTGTTACGTGGGTATCATCATGAATGAATGGAATCGGAGGGTGAATTGAATTAAAATCAAAGCCTTGCGTTCCGTAAAAAGTAAGAAGATGGATATCTGATAATTAGAGCCCTGAGAATGCTGGTGCATCCTCATTGGAATGAAAGTCACGGGCTGCTAAGAACTGGTTTTCTAAAAAAGTCTTTCAATTAGGAAAAAAAAAAAAAGAAGAAAACTGTGTTATTTAAAGTTAGCTAAAGTCGAAAGTTAAGAACGCATTGTCGTTTCGTTATTTTCTCGACGAAAGATTAAATTATTTGATTAAATTATTTATTATTACCGGACACACACACACACACACGCGGCATATCTTCGATCAATGGAACAACTAAATTTGTTGCTCACGAACGCAAACGCAAAATTGCAACTCGGCTCGTTTTCCTGGGATCGGGAAAGTTCCCTCGGAAGGACTGCTTAAATGGGGACTTAGATTCTTATCGCATCCGAATAACGGTCGGCCGCGAGAGAACTCTACGTAACGTCATTATACGGCGTAGGGCGGACTTGGTGGTGGCGCAAAAAAGTTAGACGGCACGGCGTTTACCGCGGACGCGAAAACGCTAATGGAGGCAAGTTCTAGGGAGAGAAGGTGGAAGCGAGCGATCGCCCGTGCCGCGCGGGTAACCGGAACGGAACGGAACGGAGCGATCGCGCGAGTGGTTACTGACCTCTAGTAGAGCCGAGCACTCTCTTACGCTTGCACTACTTAGCTAACTTGTCGTTACACCGCGCGTGTGTATTGCGTATTGGCGCGGCGCGGCGGTCACGCTGAATCGCCACTTTTCACGGGGGATACCTTCACCTTGAGCGCGAACGCAGCAGCATCCGCGGCGCGGCTTCGCGCGGTATCGCGACGCAAATACGTCACGCGCGCGTATATAATTCGAACAGTGCAGAAATTTGCCGGCCGCGACGAAAATTAAAATTTCCGATAAATCAAAAAATGTCTCGATTATACGAGAGAATTGGTTTCGCCCGAAATTGCTAGTAAAAGTCTTACGTTTGCTAAAGTTCGATTCATCTGATGTACCTACTGTTTGAGAGCTATCAGCTGACGGTCGCGATTTCGGAAAAAGTGACGTGCCCGATAGAGCCGCTTCTCTCCCATGAACGTGGAGTGTCGCGGCGGGCTTCGACTCCCGCGGTGTATCGACTTTCGAACGGAACTCAAATTAAAATCACGTTCGCGGAATCGGGAGGAAAAAAAAATGGCCGATTTCCCTCGGCGTCGTCGGCAGCGGCTCCGCGAGAAGCCGGGGAGGCGCAAAGTAAGACACGACCGGCGAAGATGGCCGGCGCGGCGCCTCTCTCGGGTTCGTTAACCCCCCTTGAAAATACTCTCCTTACAACACGTCGTTACGTGTTGCACACATCGCCGCGCGCGCGAGCGCGCGCGGTCCGGGGATGCACTAGTTTACTTCGCGCATCGCCGCTCCCCCTCGTCCTCTTCCGGCTTCAGCGTCCTCGTCGTCATCGTGGTAACAGAGGATGAGGAGGCCGGACCCCCGCGCGATTTCCCCCCACGGTGGTGAGCGCGTGAGATACTACTTGGACGCGTCTTCGTCGGCTCACACGCTTCGTATCATTAGAAAAGCCACTTCACCTACATCGAGGCAGATAGGAGAGGATGGCTCTCTCGTCGCGTCTCGCTTTTAGATCGCCGCGGAAGAGCGATTACGGTCGCCGTCGCGCGTGGTCACCATCCTCGAAAACGGCTGGCATCGAATATTCGAGCAACCGAGAGAAAGAGAAAGAGATATTGCGCTTTTAGGATAATTGATTCCTTTCGTTAGGCAATTATCCTAAAAGTGCAATTTCTTTATTATTTGATAAAATTTTTTGATAAAACATTTACATTTTACATTACTTCGAAATGAGTAACGCGGTTTGTCTTTCAAGACAATGGTTATTTTTATTTTTTGTCTAAAAATATTTTAAACTTTCTTGTGCTCTTAATATATCTACATATAAGTAGTAGAAATATAAGAGAATTATAACATTACTAACAAATTTAATAATTCTCCGGCACGAGATTTATTTTATTAATATCCGGAATGAACGAGAGAGATCAGATCCCTCTCTCGCCGCGCGCCGTGGCAAAATTAGAGTGGATGCAGTAACTATAACATTGTAAAGATGAATAACGCGATTTTTCTCTTCTCGAGAGACACTTGCAATTATATATTTATGGTGACGCACGTAGCGGCATGCTGTGGATTATTTTTTATTTTGAATCTGATTTTGATCGCAAACAGGAAGACTTTGCAAATTGTTTATATGAATTTCGTCTTTTTGTCAAAAAACATAATGATACTGAACGCTTTTATAATAACAATTAACGTTAATTAAATTTTTTGCAAATAATTTTCTGCAATTAATTTTTTTATAAATTTAAAAGCTATTCTATGAATCTAGAAATATCTATAACGATGTAAAAATGTATTTGTGGAATCATAGAATTTTTTAATTGCTGTAGAAGAAAGAGTTGATTAATAATTTTTTAGACTAAAAATGTTCTTTTTTAAGAGATTGAATTGATAATGAGAAAAGAGAATCCTCGTTAAACTATAGATTAATGTTTCTAAGCATTTCTAAGTATGTTTCTTAAGCCAACGTTAATTTTTCAAATGAAAGATTATTCTCCCTGTCATGAAGAAAGGTATTTCTTCCCGTTTTATTCCCAATGCACAAGTCATACGGGAAATTCAACTCACTTCACCTACATCGAAAGAACTTTTCTTTAGGCCGTTTGTGTTCTGCGCGAGAAACTAATTGATGATCGAGAAAAGAGCTATTTTCATCAAAAATGGTATATACTCACGCACGATGATACATTATGTGATTACTAATATTATATTATTTGTATACATATGTATAAAAAAATATCTTTTACAAATTGTTTTTTATAAATTGCTAGAAAACAAATAATTCAAATTACTGGATATTAATATCTTTGAAGCAATTTTTAACAATTTTAATTATTTAAATATATTTCTCTATTTGTAGTTTTAATTGTAGTTTTAATTGGAAAGCATTTAACAATATATGTCTTTTTTCATTTAAACATTATATATTTTAAATAGACTGTTCTATGTGTTTGTATGTGTGTAAAGTGATTTTTTATTTATACTTCTGTACTATTATTGACATAAAATAAGCTTTATATGAAGTACTATATATATATATATATATATATATATATATATATATAAACTATATATATACAATATAACTTTTGTATTAAACCTGATAATTTTGAAGAGCGCTAATTCGAGAATATCCACGTCTAGCGTATTAGCCAGATTTCAGTCGGTTCTATTTGAGTTTGTTATTTTATTAGAAAGAAACGGTATCTCATCGATCTGTCTAGCAATCAAAATATCTTCCTTGAGAGTTTGTTAGATATAATAACGCTTAATTGATTTCAACGTGTTGCTTTCTTTTAACAAAAATTAATGTTTCTATCGAAAAAACAAATTTGATAAGTTATTAATTTCCAGTATTAAATACCTTAATAGTTAATAATGAGTTTTTAATCGCTGTTAAAATTAATTGCTGTCTAAATTAAGCAATATTGATATCCTGTTTCACTCTTAAAAGGTCTGCTAGAATCCTTTTATTCCTAACATCAATTACCTAACGCAATTGATGAAAGCGAATACCGTTTTTTTAGCCTGTCTTCCGCAAAAAAAAGGATATCCGGTATTTCCGGGACTATAAAATGCCTGTCCTTGAAATTCATCCCTCACTAGTCCCGTAAATAATTTTATGAGAATACAACCCTCATTCCCGGAGCCAGGACTAAAGCATTTCGCTGTATGCAGATACAACAGGGACTCGTAGGGTCCCGTTTCTCGAAAGCTGACACCGCGGGCCCATCTGCGGCCTCTCCAAAGCTCGTTCTCGAGTTCGTTCGTTCGGGAAGGGCGGAACAACGGAAAGTGGGCCCTGAAATTCGAGCGGTACGTCCCTGACAGTCTCAATGTCTGACTAGTCTAGCCGGCGAAGTACTGTTAGGCTCTTCGGGATCTCGGAGAATGATCGCTCGCGAGAGGGGGCGTCCCGTGGACCTGAAAGATCGGGAGACAGCGGCAACATCACCAGCAGCATCAGCGGCAGCAGCGGGCTTTGTACGGGAATCCCTGCGGTGCACGTATGCACCACAAGTAACACCGAACGAATCGGTGAGCGCACCGAGGTCTCATCTCGCTGGCTCATCGCGCGAGGATGAGAGCGCGGCCCGTTCCGTCCGCCTCGAGACCGCTCAGAAGTGAAGTGGCACACAATGCGTAAGAGTATTTTTAGAGGTCGACGACCGCTCTGCTTCCTCGAGGTTGCCACCGTCCGTCCCCCCCTCCCCCTCTCCCTTTCTCTCGCTCTTTCTCTCTCTCTCATTCTTTCCTGTTGATTCGTCGGGCCCCCTCTCGCTTCGTAAACCATCGCATCATCGCGCCATGGGACCCCATCGGCGGTGAATCGCCCGTGTGCGGGAGACACGACCAATGAACGGCGACGCGCGAAATCGTTCTTTTAACTGTCCGTTCTCCAATCTTCCTTCACGCGGATTTTGCGCGTTTCCCCTTTTCCTTCTTTCTTTCGCGGCGAACACGCCGGATAAAAGTTAATGCGTAAACAAGTGTGCTTCTCATTCCTCCGTATAATTTGCAATTAGAATTGTCGATAAGAGAATCGAATTAAAATTATATAGTGGCGGCGGGGAATAATTTTCCGTGCTACTAAATAGACTTGAAACATTATCGATACTCAACAACGTTCTTTTTAAAATATGCATGCACGGTGTATTTATGTATAGTTTTATCGGAAAAAACATTTTAACATCTTAATATTTGCAAACAAAGGTGAAGAGAGAACTAACTAGTTCAGCACTGCTGAAAAATAAATATTTTACATACATTCAAGGGAATACGACAAAGTTGACCACCACTAGCAGCGAAAAATATTTTAATTTAGAGCACTATAACAAAATGCAATTTATATTTCTAGTTTAAGTATTTTTTTAGTCGAAAATGTTTTCCCCAAGAAAATATTTTAACGTGAATTTACGGTGAAAAATATTTATCAAATATGAACATAATCTTTCCAAATGAAGAGATAAAGTAACTTGATACTTCTTTTATGACATTTCAACAGTGGTTTAATATATCACGGATATTAATCCACGTCGACTCTCGCGGTTGATTTACGCCACGAGGATCCGCTGGTGGAAGAGGAATAAACGCGAGGGTAACGAGAAGATGAAGTGAAGATATCGCGCAGAAGTTACAGTTAAAAAAATAATTTTCTTTTTCATCGTTTTGTCAACCAGTTTATTACATTTGTCAGTCATCCCGTTGTGCGATCGGATGTTCCATTTTGCGATTATATGTGAAGTATGCAGCGCATGACTCACAGATATTTAATTTTTCACTTTTAGGCAATGAATTCGTAAAGTACTTTATTTATGCCGCGAATCGTCATTAAATTTACATCGTACGATGTCGTGCGCGACCTCGTTCGACGAACTACGGTTCCCGCGTAAGCTTTTCGCCAAGAGTTCAATGCTCGAGGTAAAAGTTACGCCTTCGCTTATACCTTCGAAAAACTCGATTGTACTTGTACTTTTTCATCTACCTAGAGATAATTTTTTGTGAAACAAGCTTTGACAAGTTTGTGGTAACTCTTCGCAACCTATTAAATATTATTAATGATGGGAATTTTTGAAGTTTATAAAAGACATTTTGTAAACTGCTTCATGAAAATTACTATACAGTAAAATTTGTCTCTATATGACTACGTATTTAATACATATTTATTTTCTGAATCATTAAATAATGAATCTCCGAAAGAAAATGATATAAAATTCTTTAACATATAATATCGTTCTATGATTCTATCATCATTTCCTGAAAATTTTATTTAAAAAATTTTTCTTTAACTTTTATCTATTGATTTTTTATCTATACTCTTGTCAACGCTTGTACGATATTCTAATCAAGACGGACATTGCAAAAACTTAATATGATAGCGGTGATTTAACTTTATATTTTATTCCCATAAGTTTTTGTGTAAATTATACATGTCTGAGTAATATTTTAACTTTACAAAGAAATTGATACAGAATTTTATATTTACAAGGTACCTCTTTTTTTCAAACAAATGACTGAACGTCAAAACAGTAATTATTTCGTGCGGTTTATCGTGCCGTAAATACCAGCGGTGCATCCCGATGTGAGAATCGGCACCGGGATTACTGGGGATTACGCTTTGAAAAGGAAATTCCCGTAACACATTCGTTTTTATCGCTATCTGGACTCGGGCATGAATCTCGGGTGAGGTTTCTGGGCATACCTTTACGGAAAGTCGGCGAGGTATACTGCTCCGTATAGGAGGCATTGACCCCGTTGGTGTGTTTCGTCGCGAGTCTCCGCAACGTTAATACGTATTCCGCCACAGACACACATATCGCTATATCGTAGTTGTAAGGACAAATACGGGCGAACGCAAGCAAATTCTAACGGTGCCTAATCCTAATGGCGGCTGACGTAGATCGGTTTGACCCGCCTTGCGTAATCGCCCGTTTCGGTATTCCGTCCGCGATATATTCCGACGCGAATTTCGTTCCTCGCGAAGAAATATTGCAACATACGCCGGCCATACTTATCTAATACCACGGTAGAAGATCACAGCAGAATACTAATATATTTTTGCAACGAAACATGTATTTAATATCGACGTCCTTTCTGATCTTTTGTCCTATTGAAATTTCTATTCTTTTGGTTAAATATATTTCGGCACAAGTGACTGAATATTTTATTAGTCGAAATAATTTTGTCCACTCTAGAAAATTTGTGTAATATTTGCACACAATTTCAAAAATAAAGACGAATAATGAGACATAAAGTACAAGTATGTTGATAATCAATAGATATCTATAATATATATGAGTGAGAATTTAACCGCAAATATTCACACGTGAATTCTCGCTCCTTGCGCGTTCTTTTTCTTCTTTCCTACTTTAGATTAATGGAACATATAATCTAATGAATCATCCCCTACCTACGATTATCTGTAAACTATCTGCAATATCTATTACAATGTGGCACTAGATTAATGAGACATATAATCTAATATAAATCCTTTCCTAGTTGCGATTATATTTATATATGGAAGCGCGGTTACCTATCGCAGTTGGTTATTTGCAGAATCTCGCCTGGTTTTTGCCTCGCGTGATTTCACACGCGTTATTACATTAGCAATCGAGTTTTGCTGTAATTCATCATCGCGCGCGAGAAAACGCAACTCCATACGCGAGCGCGCGGTCTGCATGAACATGACCTAGAACCGCGGGAGCTCTAAGAGGGGTCGCGAGTATTCGAGAGCATTCGTCGCGCGCGCGCCGCATTGTCTCCCCCTGCTCGTTCGGCCCGTGCGGGGATAAACGCGCGTTAGACACGCGCGTTGGATGCACCCGCGTCGTCGTCGTCATGTGGTGCATTCTCGCTGGCCTTCTACGCGCTCATTCGCCGTCTTAGCGGACCTAGAGTTGGGAACGAGGAAGACCTAGTTCGAAGGTAGAACGCCGCCGCAACGGCACTAGGTCACGCATCGCAGTTCCTGAACGGCGCGCGCGCGAGCGCGAGCGAGCGTGCATGTGCAACGATGTGCACCGCGCGGCACGCATACGTGACGTGAGAGCTCCGACGATGACGGATTCGTCTCGTTGGCGCACTTTATTCGCCGCCTAGAGCCATCGCGTCACCTTCGATAAATCACAGCAGGCGTGTCCCGTGACATCGAAGCGTACGTACGCTACGGCTGTGCGAAGTCTCCCGCGTGCACTGTGAGCTATTTGCGCTACAGAATCTTCCCGAAAGAAGCTCGATGAGACTCGATGCTCTTGGCTTCGGAGAACGGCGAAGACAAAGTTCAATGTACTCTTACGGAAAAATACTTTCTTTTTCTTCTTCTCCTCTCTCTTCTTTTCTATAAGGTTTCCTTAGGTTTTCCTTTTTTTTTTTTACATTTGCGAGCACTTGGTTGCCCGTTGTTAATTTGAATTGTAATTTATATTAATCCTTACGATATAATATGAAAGAGATCATTGGAACAATCATGGATATTTCGCTTTAGATCACTTTTTCATATATAACTTTAAAAAACGTCAAAAAATTCATGGGCATTCTTTCAAATTTCTAAAGGACTTTGTACTTCTTTTTGAAGAAAAATCAAATGTAGTTCACTTTAAGTGTCTTTGAAATTTCGAGAAACTTCCATAGACAGAAATCGGCCAAACATCTATGATTGGATTTGTGTCTTATTGTGTATTACCTCTTCAAATTTATATCCTTTTTTATATTTATTCAATAATTTTTATCAATATATTGATTTTTACAAGATTTCCTTTATAGAAATAATAATCGAACGATTCTCACGGAGAAGGAAAAATATGTTGCGGCAAAATAGAATCGAATGTATGCCGTGTAAGCAGAAGAAAATTTACTGTACGAGTAAAATTATAAATGTATATATAGAGAATTAATCAAGATCATGATAGAATCAATTCAATGAACGTGTTTTAGGATCGACGGTCACGCGCGCGCGAACAAAAGATAATGTCGATGACTTGATAGGAGGCGTGTCTAGTGACCGAGACGATTGTCACATGCGTATCTGCGGTGTATTCTGTGCAACAGGAAGTGTATCAATACGATATCTTGCATAACGGAGAGCAGTTCTACACTCGGACTACTTGTGCCGCGCTTCTACATGTCTCCGTTGCCATACTAGGCTTCATCCGGCAGCATCCGTAAACTGATACACTGCTCTTTTTCTAGTATCTGCCTCTGCAAATATGGGTCTTAAAAAATTTCTCTTGGCACGTTCAAGTTTGAATTAATACACAAAGGGTGAAAAAAAACGGAAATTAGCGCAGTTTATTGAACGCAATTTTTACATTTTTTAGTCGATATAATTATGTCGCATAAATTTTACCGATTTAATTTCGGTAAAATTAGATCTTGATCAAAATTACTTAGAAAATCGTTGATTGTCACGACTTTTCAACTTGCAATGTTTAATTCACTTAAGATTGAATTAAGAAGTACAAGATATTATTATTATTATATTATAATCAGTTTCCCTTACAATTATCTGACGTTAATTATCATAATATGTTACAATTACATATTTATTTCTTCTATTTCACGTTTTAACATCGGAAACATTGTTACCAATCTGTTTCGCTTTCTTTAAGATTCGCATAGTGGAACTTTGAAAAAAAATTCCTCAAGGCATACGTGTTCCAACGGTATCGAAATGATCTTTGCAGTCCCGCGCGCAGGCAGGTAGAGAGTTTCTCCACAGTTAAAGGATTAAGATGTCCCGATGGGACGTCGACAGGACGACTTCTCGCGATCACGACGCACGTTTCTCGCGCCCGCGCGCAGGCACAATTTCTACCTACGTCAGAGCCGCGATAACGATAACGGTGTCGAGAGTCTGCCGGTCCATTCATGTCGAACGTTCTCATGGCGCTTCCTACCTCGCCTTCCGCCCTCTCTCTCACTCTCTCTCTCTCTCTCTTTCTCTCTCTTGCGCGCGCGCACGTCTTTCAGCGTGCGAGCGATTCCTCGACGCTCGGCAAGGAGCGAACCGGAGCCAAGCGATCACCTTGAGGGCTAACGGTACAAAACGCGCGCGCCGCATTCGTTTCGTCCTGATCGCGTTTAGGGTACTTTTCCGCTCGGCGTCAACGAAAGTACA
The DNA here is from genome assembly GCF_013373865.1 of Monomorium pharaonis. Lineage (NCBI taxonomy): Eukaryota > Metazoa > Arthropoda > Insecta > Hymenoptera > Formicidae > Monomorium > Monomorium pharaonis. The sequence continues at coordinate 9,281,990 of NC_050471.1, forward strand.
CGATCGGCGTAACTGTATAGGGATGAGAGTGAATTTCGTCACGACGAGAAGCGGACGAAGGAATCTCTCGGATTCGCAGCGACAATGGCTGCAGCAACAACGGCGCGGCGACGGTCCCCCGGCTCGTCTCTTATCGCGTTGACCTTTCGTGCCAGAAACTTATCGCCAACGTGGGCGTACGATCGCTTTTAACGGGTATAAACCGGCGATTTGCTTTACATTTGCTGTCCGAGTAACGGGACCCGGAAGCTAGCAATCTCAGTTTGCGATCACTGGTCTTTACCGATATTCTGAATATGATCAATGAGATTTAGTGTGGAGTGTTGAGATAAGTATTATATGCGTCGCATTGTTTGAAACTAGTCAATTGCAGTTGATGTTTACAGAAAATATACAGAAAAATATATTGTTTGTATTCTTTTTTTAATTTTGCACGGCGACACTACATTTCTCTAATGATGTCTTTTATTTTGTGATTTATGCGGTTCCGTGCGCAAATCATATAATTTTGTGTATATGCTATTTAAGTAATAATTTTTAATGCTGATAAAATTCGGTAGAATTAAAGTCCTGAATTTTTTCCTACTTGTGAAATAATGTTGCCACGTATCGCTATGTATGAACATTAATAATTCTGAAACTCTATAATCTTACGATATAGTATTTTCGCGAAATTTACGTTCCTCTTTCGTTTCTCAAAGTCACGTTGCAGCTTGTGTGCGACTTAATCAATTCCAAAGGGTAACGGTCTCGCGATTGTCCCGCTTCCGTGTTATGCTCATCGAGACGTTTCGACAACCGGACGATTGCATCGCGAGACGATTAAAAGTGAAGCTTCTTGACCACGTGCCCGCGGATCGTAGTTGGCGTAGGCAGACGCTCTCGCCCGATCTCGCGGGAAGGTGGTAGGAAGCGAGGCGCGCACTAACGCTGCCATTGGCCTCGTGCAGTATGGTAAGTGTGTTAACAACGTAAGCGGGGTGAACGCCCTCGGCAGACCTAGACCCAAAAAGCGCTCTGGTTGTGAGCCATGAACAACTGGCCGCTGACACTGGGTTAAGGCGAAGTCACGTGATGCGAATGCATATAAGTCGTGCACACGTAACGCACACACGCGCATCCGCGTGCACATGCATTTATTTTCACGTACGTACGTGTGAGTGTGCGTGAGCGATTGCTCGTTTGGAACAACGTCCTTTTTACGAATTCTGAAAGATCCTGATTCGTGAGAATGAGACTTTCGCCGATAATTTTCGTCTGGAATAGTGTCGTAAGTTTATCAATAAGCTCGATAAGTTTGACGTTGATTTATATTACAATTTTATTCTAACTGAAATGAGAATGTGTGGCTCAGCAGCGTTCCCTCTTTTAAGGAACTCTTTAATTGTCTTGACAACTTTTCAATCATTGTAATAATAATTTTTCACAATTTTTTTGAAAATTAAATACACTGAATATATATTTATTTGCACATTTTTATCGAGTCAAAACAATTATTTTAATAATAATCTATAAATATATAATGAAATAACGAACTTAAATTAAAGAATTAAGACTAAAATTTGAGAAGCTTTATTTTATAATCATTTATCGAACTGATGAATAATAATAAGATATTAATGAAATATAATTGTACTGTTTTGATGCCAACGTGAAGCCTATTAGAAATTTAAAAACAAAAACTTTTTTGCAATTTAACATTTGTCTCTCGCGCGGGTAATTTTGGATTCGTCCTTTAAGGGATAATTTTTAACTCGTTATGGTCAAATATTTGACCTTCATTATCATTAATTAGCGAGAGTATAGGGTGACTAACAAAAAGACAGATTTCAGAGGAGCACGCATATATGCTCGGTCATTACGACTTGCGTGAATCGTTAGCGACTTCGATTATTACTGCAACACTTTCTTTTGGATGGTCGAGTTCTGATCGTCGCTTTGGGAATTTTGTATAGTGAATCACGAACGTCATCGGTAAACCTTGACAATAGTATTCGTAGGAATAACTTCCGGGGAAGTTGGTCCACCATCACTTTGAAAATTAATGAAATCAATGATCAATCATTGATTTTGGAGTCAAAATTATCGAGATTTTTTACATTTTATACTATTTGCAACACATTGTTTTATTCAATTCAATATATTTTGTTCGTTTTACTTCATATACTTGAAAAAGTTAGTTAAACCTGTATGAGTGTATCCCGAATGGAATTCTGGTTCAATTCTGCATATTTGTGTCTTTCTGATTTTAATTTTTTCAAATTTGATACTAAGCAATTTATAAGAATATTTATATTTTGAATACAAACATCACAATACATTATATTTTGAATAAAACATTACTTATAATTATATTTATTTCTTTAGTTTATTATATATATTTCTTTGCAATTTCTCTGTCTATGAATCTCTTACAAATTTACTATTATTATGGCAAATTTCTCTAATTTTTAATTTTGTATTAATTATTAATGCCTTGATATTAAAACCTTTATTCCTGTAACGTTCTATTATTTATTTCTAAATACATACACATAACATGACATACATACACATTTATTTAAGAAATATTCTATAAATGTATATATCTGTTGCTTAATCTTACATTTCCTGAATTTAATTTTGTCAAATGTTATTTTATGCTACAAGAACAATTTCATTATAAGGACGAACGATAAACTTTCTATTCGAAAATCGAGAATTTCGATGATTTCGTAATGATCTGGGAAAACGTTCGATTACGAGATATTATGAATGCGCTTTTGTATAATTAACGTATCCGTATATACGAAACGCATTTCCGAAGTTTGTAAAAGTTTGGGAATGCATCATTCGATCAGAGATTAAGAGACAACCGCATAATGAGCACGTTCCACATTCTTGTACTTCTGTTTACTCGAACGCTGATCGTCTCTTTCAGCAAGCGTTGACCTCACTACTCGTTTCTCGCATTCGCCGAAGGAAAACACCGGAAATACCGATTTATATCGCGCGTGTGTATATTCACTCGGTTATAAAATATGCGAATGCGAGGTAATTGTTTTGCCTCATTCACGTAATTGGGTGACTGCGTGCTATTCATAAAATTGAATAGAAGAATGAGAGTAGGAGAAATATTTATTTAGTATAATTTAGTACCTCAGTTGAATAACAATCATTAACAAGTTTCTCCAACATATTATTTTTCCTCGCGCTCACATGTGTTATAATTAAAAATATTTGTTTTATAAAACATAATTTTCATATGGGAATAATAAATATATAAAAGCTGTCATCAAAATGTTTCCCCATTTTGCGTCATTCGCGTTATCATTCACAAATAAATATTAATTAAATTAAAGAGAGAACGTTATACAACATTTGTCCCGTTAATCGCGAGAGGACTCGTGCAAAAGAAACACGCCAAAATTTCCGAAAGATTCTTCTAGGAAAGAAGATACGCGAATTCTGGGACGCCCCGTATAAAACTCCTCCAAACCGCGGTTTCGATCCGTTCTCTGGCATTCGTCGAGGTGACCGAGCACCGCGGGCAAAGCACTTTTCTCCGCGGAGGAGAACTCGCTTTTCCGCGCGCCACGCGTGGTTTCGTCTTCTCGCGGATCGAGGCCGTTCGCTGCCACACAGTGGCGGATTTAGCAAATGTCGAGCCCAAGTGTGAGAATTTGATGAGCGGGAAACGGCCAGCAAATTTAATTGTGCGTGAAAAATTGTTCGATATTTATCTGTATCATAAATATTCCGCGCGAATATTATATATAAATTATATATAACGAATATTTGATCGAGATAGATATTTACGTGCCGCCGCTGCACAATTTTGATTAATTTACATTTTTATCGATGTATTTTTTTCTACGTACAATTTATTTAATCTTTCTTCGCGGGAGACTTAGCCGATAAATCCATCGAATCTGTTGTTACAAGATAATCACCCAGACGCGTGTAACAAGGATATATAATGCATCTCAGGGCCGCCGCCGTCGCCGTCAGTGGAAATCTATCCTTGATGGAGGTTACTCCAGGGCATCGTCCCACATCTCCTTGAATATGAACTTGCGTCTTCGTTCGACTTGCCGGTCATCTCCCTTCGGCTTCTCCTTCCTCGTCTCCTTCGTCCTTCTTCCTGCCACCTCCACCGTGTCCGCCGGCAATACCTTTCTGCCTCCCTCCATCCTAACTTGTCCCCCTCGTCCACCCAGACTCCTCTATCTTATTTCGTCTCGCCTCTCTCTCTTTTCCTCTCTCGCGTTTTCTCCCCTTTATTTTGCATAGAAGACACCAGCGTGTCTGCAACGCGCGCTCTTCAAATTTTCGCGGCTTTGTGATCATTTACCGTTTTATTAATGAAATTAATAAAATCTGTGATGAGATGTAATTAATACATCTCTGTATCTCTCTTCGGACTTTCCTTTTTCAAGAGTTTTTCTTCGGAATAATAGATTTCAGAGTATTTTAAAAGTAAATGATTTTTTAATTAAAGGAAAATTATTCTCACTTTTTCAAAATTTTTGTAATCCAGTAATTTTTATCATTTATTACAACTCATCGAATTATTTAAAAAAGTATAATATGAAGTTCAGCGAAAGTCTGCCAGAGGGGTATCCTTCACGCATATATATATATATATATATATATTCTGTCCTTGAATGGTTATCGACTTTTGATTTACGCCATCTTCATTAGGGGGTCCATGGCCAAAGAGTTACATCACTGAAATCTTCCTCTACCTTCCACCGGTTGGCGACGGACTCCCTCTCGACTCCCTTCCGCGCGAACGCCAACGGAAAGTCAACGGACAAGGTAGCGCGACCCGGATTACGCTCCGCAGCATCGGTTCCTTCGCACTTTTCTTCTCTTCTTCGTCTCCGAAGAGACTCCGCCGCGCTCGGCTCAGGGTCAAGGCACTCTCTTGATGGAGGAAGAAGCGACCAACGGAGGCTGCCTTCCTCCTCCCTATTCGCGTCCCCGTCCTTCGCGTCCTTCCACGAAGCCGAAAAGAGAAGCCGAGTCTTCCTACCTTGATCCTTCTCCCTTCCGTCATTCCAGCGCCGGTCGCGGCGCCGATAGATTGGATGCCGGCGAGGTCATCTCTTTCAATTTCGTAAGGATTGTTTAACTCAAGGACGGCGCGGCGAAACGGCGAACACGTAGGGCGCTCTCCGTCGCACTGGTCATTCAACTCATTGAATTATCTTCACTCCGAGTGTACAACGCGTTTCGTTCTTGCTCACTTGCTACTCGCCACTGCTCGCTAATGCTCGCTTCTCGGATGTTCAGATATATATATATATTTTTTTTGATACGGTTAAAATTTACTTTTTCAGTAAACAGATCGTTCAAAAAAACAGAGTCGATGAACGGCGTTATGCAAGGAATCATCAAGTTTCACGCAATCAGACGTGAAAGGCATTTACGGAGCGTAAAACGTGAATTAAGCACCATTTTATTAAAATGTATCTCGAAATTTTGGTCGAACTTTATGATCACTTTCACTATTTTACCGCTGCGTCTCTAACGACTATGGATATTCTGGTGTTTTTACTTTCTGACATATCGCACGAGTTTTGAATGTCTCTTTCAGTTGCATCGCCTCCATTCTACTTAATCCCTCTCATGATCTGCGACCCTTTTACGTCGGTCCCGTCTGTCTCGGAGGTGTTACAATGGCCGCCCGCAAGCGAGATGCTAATGTCGCTCCCCGTAATGTCAGCGGCCAAGGATTCGAGTTGGCGGACAGGTAAATGGCCCGAACGTTGAACCGACGAATGACCTCCGACAACAACGGCTCCCGTTTTCGATGTCGAAATCATCTCGCGTTGGAAATAATAGCGGTGCCGCCACAACAGCGCGGTGATTTTTTATGCCTCCACCGCAATCGTTGAGCCGATTTGTCTCTTTACTCGAGCCGATTTGTAAAAATTTTAAGACACTACTGCCGTCCGAGGGAGGCGCGAGGGCGCAGGGAGGTGAGAATAGTCTAGCCACGTATTGACGTTGAAAGCGTGGAAATTTTTATGGCAAGCTGTGTCTCTTATAAAACCACGCGCGACCAATGCATGGAAAGTGATTAAAAATAAAAATAAATCCTTGAAAATAGATCTGCTTGTGCGTCATGGCTTTGCCAAGGTTTCGAATTTTTGTAGAAATAGCGGAAATAATATTCTGCAGTTTGTCACATTGATGTTCATCAGAGTATGGTTTTTTTATTGGTTTATTTTTTCTTTATAATTCACAACGAACAGCGTAAATATGAGAGCTATTCTTGAGGTTCTAACTTTACTCAACTTTCAATCTTTTTTAAATAATTATATGAGAGATTATGTGAGAGCAGGGACTTCCTTGTTTTCGACATAATTACGCTTACGATTACATTAATTAAAAATATATAGCGATAATTCTTTTATATATAAATTTTAATATTTACGAAAGAAAATGTTAAAACAATTTTTGTAATAGATTCTATTTAAAAATAATTATTTTATATAAACAAAAATATAATTATATATTAATTGTAAGATTATAATTTCTTACATATGAAATAATAATAGTCTTGCTTATATATAATTTAATTTTCTATGAAAATTTGATAATTTTTAATTTCAGCAAAATATATTTTTATTTTGATATTACAAGTGTTATCTAAGGAGTGCAATTTTTTATTGTTTTGATAATGATAGTATTTAAAAAATTCTAATTCTCGGTTTGAAGATATTAGTTATATATTTCTTATACAACATTTTTTCTTTTATTTTATAAAAATTATTGAAAATAATGAATGTATAATTTTTCTCAGACAGATAAAACTACATAATATTCTTTATCGAAGTTTTATCTCTTTAACGCTATATAATTATTTTTAATATTTTAATATTTAATATTTTAAAAATAAAGATATTCTGTTAAAACAAGAACGTTTTTCTCTATATACGCAATTTGAAAACGTTTTTCTTGGTCCTCTCGGAATGCAAAAGAAAATTATTATTTGTATCGAGGAAGGTGCGCGGCACAGGACCACGCGGCAAGTGCCATTGACCCCGAGATTGAAGATTTGACAATCATTCTCCACAGTGAGATTCCGATGTCAAACAAATCCGAGGAAAGAGGGAAATGGGAAATGGATCAAAGAAAGATAGATGACAAAGATGAAACGGGCCAGACCAGAACCCGCCGCAGTACAAACCAGCCCGTCGAGGATGTAACGTTATGTCTATTAGATTCCGGGGAGGGCCAAGAGGAACGTCATGACCGAAGTCCACAAAGAGAGACACGAGGAGCGAGATTAGGATTCGAGCGGACAGCATCCGAGGCTGTCCCGTTTCCTCTGGGATCAAGATGGTTTACGAGAATTCTCATATAAGCTGACGTATATGAAGAAACAGAGGCAATTTATCGTATTATTATATATTCTGCTACAGTCCTCAGATTCTCTTCGATATTACGTTATTTCGCGTCTAATATTTAGAAAATTCGAATATGAAACTTAGATAATGTTTAAGTATCCTAAAAAAAAAATTTCGTGGTCTACACATTAAAACAAAAATACAATAAAAAAGAGCTGATAAAACATATAATATGTTAATAAATTTAAATATCATTTAAATACAATAATTAAATTACGTATTTAAATATTATATTATATAAATAATTATATGTGTTTTAATTTGACTGATAAGTGATGACAAATTAATCGCAGACTCTCACAAACGCGTTCTCTCTCACGTGTCTCTTAAATATTTCTAATTATGTAGCGCACCCTTTGTTCGTTGACTCGAAAATAATTACAATTACAAGCAAATGCCTATTAAGCTTTAAGCGCTTGCGTGGACGAGTTCCGTGGAGGGATTTTCAGGGACAGTGTCGTGCGGAGCACGAGCGGGACAGAGTCAAGGCGAACGGTGACGTTCGTGGGTGACGAGGAGGGCGGAGGAGAGAGAACGGGGGGAGAGCCGGTGGCTTCTCCGTGAAGAGCTCTCCCTCTCCCTCTCCGAGAGACGCGGTCGAAGACACGAGACACCACCATGGTCGGTCGCTCGTTACATAAGTAAGGTAAAGGATCTTCTCGTCTCTGCTCTCCTTGAGTCGATCCACATTCGCGATTATACCACTTTCCATCGACCTCTTCTCACCCCCTTACGAGCGCGGTGCTCGTTCGCGCGTATATGGGTGTTACCCCGCATGTAATTAACAGTTCTGTTCGGAACTGTTCGCGGGATTTTGGCGCTTACAGCGCTCGTGCATCCGTTAAATTTACGATGCAGTAACTCTACAGCATCGGAAACTCCCCTCCGTAGTCATTCTGTCAGCAGATTTAAACGCGACGGGGATAACTTCGAAAAGGAGATTAATTTTATAGTAATGGTAGCTCGTGTATACAGAGAATCACCGTTCTATAACCATCGTCAATGCTTTCACGTGGATTTCGGGACCGAGTTAAAGTTCATTCATTCTGTATTAAAATTGGAATTAATGAAGAGGATTGAAATGTCTTTTTTTTAGTAAATAAATATTCTGATTTGAATCAAAGATGTAGGCAGACGTAGATTGAATCGAAACTGCATATTTTTGACGTATCTTTATCTTAGGTTAAATTAAACAAAACTTTTTCAGAAACTCAAAGTGTAAATTAATTTAAATTTTTGAACATGTGGAAAATATATCAAAAAATACATAACAAGTATTGTATTTTTTCAATTTAATACATTTTCCTTATAATGGTAAAAAAATAACAAAATTGTAATTACAAATACAATAGATATAAAATATAAAAATACGTAGCCGTAGAGATATATCAAAATAAAAAATTTTAATCATCAATATAATAATATATTAATAATACAATATATGACTTTAAATATTATAATTAAAGCATTTTAAAAGAGTCTGCAAGACTTCGTAAACTCACGAATACTTTCTTGGAAGAAATCTCCCATTTTTTGCAGGAGGAGTTCTCGAAATTTTATAGCGCCTAGAGGCTCGGTATGATGTAAAAGAGTCATTGTAAGTGGGTTTGGGTAAATTGAGTCGGAGCTGACGATTAAATTGTAATTTGGAGGTCGTCATCCAACGGGTGGCTCGCTGTCACGCAGGAGAGTGTCGAGCGTGCATTGACCTGTCGTGTGACCTCCGACAACACGACCTTAATGTCGATGATGGACTCGTCGCCGATTTACGTACGGTGTGACCCTGCACATATTTCAACTGTGTGCGCCGAAATAAATTCCCATTTTCGCGATGTATGTGTTCATGTACGAGACCAGCCTTTAACTTTTAATCTTACAAATGGGCTGAAATTGAATTTGAAAAGCAAAAAGTTAAATGACTAGTGGAATCGAAAATTACAAGTCTATTATATTTGATAAGATTCTAATTGTGTAATACTGCATATTATATATTTATTTTCATTCATCTTTTTACGTTTGTTTAAAAAATTTAATTCAATTTAATGAAATTATTTAATGATCCAATTAGTTTCATCAGCTTCAACTATTATTAGCATTTAAAATAGGAATTATCTTTAATGTTTTATTAAGTAAGAAAATATTAATAAAATTGGAAATGAATGCTAGTTTGATTAAGAACATGTCAGCTGCATTAAAATAATAATAACTTTTTTGTCCTAATTAATTTAATATATGATCGTCTAAGGAAATGGTATAGACATCTATAGACGAAAGGAGAAACTAAATTTTACATCTGTGGATAGATCATCAGTAGATGATTTTACCTGATCTGCTAGATGGCAGCAGATTTTGCTAACAGATTTTCCATTTTATCTATTTCATTATGTACCTTCAAAGTTGTTTAATCAGGAGTTAACACCATTATTCGCAGATAACGGAAATAAATTAGGAAATTAATTCTGTACGTAGCATTTATTATTTATTTACATACCTTTATTTATTTTTATAAAAATTTTTTTAAGGTAGAAAAATCCTGACATATTAAACTTTTAAATTTAAACCTTTTTGTATTTTGAGAAACCTTTTTATTACTTGTATTAAAATATTCAATTTTAAATTTTCAATTTAATTTTTAAATAAAAAAATTTAAATCTAGTAATAGTTTTGATCTTGAAAAACCTAATTCTATAAATAAATGAGATTAAGTTTTTAAATTATCCAGTCCCCCCTCCCCTAAATTCTTTTGTAATAAATAATCATTTTATTAATATATTAACTAGATATTAATTTATGTTATATTTTTCTGTCAACATTTAACATTGAGAATACACAAATTTCGTTAATTAAGTAAGTGACTCAATAATTGATTATCGCATTCCTGTAATATTTTTAGTTTTAGAAAAATTTTTGATGATAATTGGGAGATGGCATGTAAAATTCCCGTGTAAATAATTACATTTATTTATTTACCAATTTTACAGTGTAACAGTGTATAGGATACGCTGAATATAGAATAATCTCTTTTTTATCGTTTTACTAATTAAGGCGATTAGTGTGTGTAAGTGACTCCGTCGGATAACATACATATTATATTATAGCACATGTGTGACTTATATTGATTGCGATTAACAATTCGAACGTTCGTAGTTCGAACTTGTCTCTTAGTTCCCATGTTCATGGACTCGATTCACGCGGCGAATTACATTTATCTTTGTTCGCGTTGTATAACAATAAATTTGATATTAAATATCTTGTAACGAAGTAAATTACTGTTAGTTCCCTTTTTCTTTTTACTCCTATGGTACTCGGTGCGAATAAGGCCACAATTAATATTACCGCGTGTGCGTCGGCCGCACACTCGTTCGCATGTATGTATACTTATATGTCAGTGTATCTATATATACTTGTGTATATGCGTGTGTATATGTGTGAGTACGACTCTTTGTCTCTTTTTTATCGTACCCTGTTTCTCAACAAAACGCTTTTAACATGTTATTGCAAAAAAAATTCGCAATATGTGTGTATGTGCCATGAATGCATGTATGCTCGTCATGTGTATGTGCTCTGTGTGTGTGTGTGTGTGTGTGTGTGTGTGTGTGTGTGTGTGTGTGTGTGTGCACACGCGCGCGCGTGTGTGTGTGCACGCGCGCGCGACTCACACAGGACGATGATAGATCCCTACGACCTGCGCGCCTATTTCTCTCGACGAACGAGAGAAAGGGAGAGAAAGACCGAGAAGAGAAGAGCCGGGACATCGTGAACCCCGAAACACGTACAATACATATCGTACCCTCCGATTAACGGCACGCGTATAACGCGTACAGAAAACGAAGAATATTTTGGTAACAAAATATTTCTACTCTGCTGATTATTCTGACATTAAAATTTTTTTTTTCTTAATATTTGAATATATATATATATTAAGAGAATTTTAGGAAATACTTCACAAATTAATAATCGGCACTATATTACGCGGATATTAAAGAGATGAACAGCACAAAGTAAAAAGGAAACAAGAGAAGAAAAAAAATAGTGATGTGTCATTCGGGTAGATTAAGGTTTCCCCCTGTGTGGCGTGTGGATGTGTACGTGTTAGACCATTTGCGAGTCGAATAGAAACAACATCGCTATACGTGTATCAAATTTTAGTGTTCTCCATAAGAATAATGTAATATGTAGGACTCTTTTTGTGCGCACACGGGCGCTTATCTCTCTACCATTGTACAAAGCAAAAAAAAAACGTTATTAATATTAGTAACATCACGAGAGCACGCGGAGCGCTTAGGCTTATTCATTACCCTAATCGACATATCCATGTCAACGATCGTATTTATTACAGTAAGGCGATTTGATTTCTTTTCATCAAGCTCGCTGGTTGCGCATTCCTTTTTGTTTCTCCCCTCCCGTTCGTTATCGTTTTCCGCTCTTTAATGTCCCGACGCGATGATCGAGCAGATCGTTTCGTTTACAGGTGGATTCGCGTCATTGTTCTCATAAATACACGTAGAACGAAAAAATAAAATAACATAATGTCGCTACGACTACGAAGCTAGAAACGACTTTCGTGTTCTCGTGCCGCCTTCCTTTCGGAAAGATCAATTGGCGATCAATCGTGAAATCGCTATGCCGGACCAAGACGAGAGTTTGGTCGGGGGAATTCTCGAGCTCTACCGTCCTCTGAAAGAAAGCCGGCGCGGAAAATCTCGTCGAAAACACGTCGGTTATTCGTAACAAAAATGATCGCGGCGCTATAAACGCGAAGGTTCTGTGCTTTTTAATTTATTACGTCTCTCCCCGCGATCTCGTCTCTCGACTGTGGCTCTGCGAAGTTCTCTATCGTCTGCGTGCGCCTCAAGTTCGAATTGACGACGGGCAGTAAGATTGGCGACGACGATATTATATTATGGCGTACAACGGGGAATCCGGCTTGGCTATACGGATTCCGCGTCGGAAGTGAGTGTCTCGCTCATCTCATTCTTTCTCTCCCCTCGCTCATCCCCTGTCGATCCCGTTGTCAATTTCGTCGTCGCGAAGCCGCGCGCTTTACATCAGCTTCATCTTGGCGCACTCGGGGCAGATGATGTCGTCGCCGTCGGTGATAAAGCCACGTCCGACCAGTGAAGTTTTGCAGCCCGCGCAGATGAAGCAATCGTTATGCCAGTGCCTGTCTTCAAATGAGATGAAGCGAGTGCCGCCGATACCTGCAAATTAATCATGTTCAGATTTAAACTCAATTCCAGCTGTTCTAAAAGACCTATTTATCGAATAATAAAGAGTACTTCATCAAATAATCTATTATTAGAATTATTAGAATTATTATCAAATTATTATTATTGGAGAATGAAATCGATATAACTCATGGATTCCTGAAAAGATTCAATTTCTTAAATTTTTCTGTACACCTTTTTTAGTCCTTTATTTTATTTCTTTATCAATAAAAATCGTTCGATTTAATAGTAAAAAGAAGTTCATTAATTAAACGTTAATTAAAATGCAAGATAAAAGCTATACGCACCAGTGATCGGCTTGGAGCAAGCGGTGCATCTCTTGGCGAAGAGTTCGCCAAAGCAGTCGGCGCAATACGGTTTCTCGTCGCGCGACGTGAATCGTTGTCCCGCCAGGGAGTTGTTGCAGTTGCTGCAGGTGAAGCAATCTCTATGCCACGGCTCGTTCTTGTATGTCACGCCGCCGCTGGTGATAATCTGCAGCAAAGAGATCGCGATATTTTAAGACAGGAGTCGCTTTATCGATTTCATTACAATGAGTTTCATTCGCGTTTTTACATTTAATATAAGTTATTTCTCAAGCATTATCTTCGAAACACGATGAAAAGAAAATAAGAGGGACAATAGGAGTACAGCAAGAATCGATCAACTAAATTCAAATAAAAATACAAAAGAGTATATATACTAAAAGATTGTTTTATTATTAAGTAAATATATTTATTTTATTAATATAGTATTTCCTATTTAAATAAATATTAACAAATATAAAATAACCTTTTTACAAAATATTTCTTTAAATTAAAGAAATAATATTAAAATAAATATTTACTAGACATGTAGGATGTAAAATATGTACAAAAATAAAAAAAGAAGAGAGAAATATTGACGCAAGTAACATGGGCGCAGTACACGTGTGAGTGGTCGAAGAGCCATTTAACAGATAATATTGAAGTTACATCATGTGCATCAATAGAAAAGAAACAAGTTCCAAAGATAGCGAGTGACTATGAAAAAGATTTATGGAAGAATGTTAAAAAAAAAAAAAAAAACGTGAAAACATTTAGAGGAATGCAAGATTTTCGTCGAAAGTAAAAGAACGTCTACAATTCGATGATTAATGCGAAACTGCAAAACTGTGAAAGCACCGGTACAAGCTTACAACGACCGTATCGTAAGTTTATCGGATTGAGATTTATGATCTCGCAATGAGATCTTGTTTTTTACTCGCTTGTTACGCTCGACGAGCTTTTTGCGCGACACGCAGTGAACGAATGCGAGACGAGATGTGGAGTAATCATCGATATAGAGGAAAGGAGTGGCCCACCTTGTTGCACTTAACACACCGGGTGGCGAACTTGTCCTCGTAACATCCGGCACAGTAAATCTCTTGCTCGCGCGGGATAAAGCTCTTCGTACCGATCGGATTCTTGCAGACCACGCAGCAGAAACACTTCTCGTGCCATTGTCTGGTCTTGTATTCCATCTTCTTGGTGCCTGAAACACGCAACAAAACAAAGTTATAAAAGTTAATTTAAAGTTGTGTTTAAAATACAATCTAAAATAACAGGTTTTTTTTTCTTCCACTTCTTATTTATAATCCTTTCATTGTCCCAACATAAAATTGCTCCTATCCATCAGTTGAAATCATGCTCGATCAATGAAAACATGACATTCGCTGATGATTGCTTTGCAGATCACGGGGAATTGTAAAAAAAAGTCAAGTCTAAATCGAAATCAAATCCAAATCTAAATTAGGTATCGCGGGAATCGTTAATCCGTGTTTTAGCGACCGGTTAGACGGCGGTTGCGTGCGGCGACGGGTGGGCTGTGCAACGCTGCAAATCGCAGTCGCGTGTTTCGTCCGTCAGCTCTATAAATTTTTCGTGAATATCTTCGCGAGCCCCCTAGCACTCGCACTAAAACACCCCTCGTTGCAAGCGAATTAGATCGATCCGTGGAATTTCCTCGACCACGGTTTCGCGTTTCATTTCGTTCGAAATCTCGTTCTGTCATAGAGAATATCGCGTTCCCGTTTTGCTGCCGCGTATAGACACATCGCGATCCGCAATTAGCACGTGCACAGGTGCAGAGAGTCACATGAGAATAAGAACGCCCGGAAGAAATTAACCGCACTGCGGTCTCGCTATTTTGATTGGCGAACCGCGTGATTGCGGTCGGCGATGAATTAGGAAATTTAAATTATCGAAGTATATAATAGAACTCTTAGATAAACGAAAGTGCTAATTTAAATGTGGCTATATTAATGGCAATTTTCAAAGTTGTATTTCTACATTTATATGTGAAACTAATATCGTGAAGTTATGGAAACAGTCGCGGGTATCAAGGCTTTTTTTTTAAATTATTTTGCTCGTCCTCCGTATAATTGTCGTAATCTATAACTAGGAACAAGAACAGTCTCGGTTACTTGTTTTCATTAAGATTAGGATGTGATGCGAGAAACGTGACGTGACGTAACATTGTCTAGCAGATGAGTATTGCCGGCTCGTTATCATGGTCACGTTCTGGCCCGTGACTCGAGGAACGGGCAGATAACACCGAAGATCATTGACTAGTAAACGCAAATGTACTGTCTGCTGCTAATATTATACTAATTGCGTACTTTAAAGGAAGATTCGTACCATCTTGATATAATAATGCAGTCATTATAACGTACATGAAATGTTTTGTACATGAAAAGTGACTATGAAATTATAGAGAATAGATGTCTCTCCATGGAATTTTTTATAGATGAATTTAAATCTAGAATAGCGTCTATTCAAATGCCGAACTAAATTAATATTAATTTTAAATATAATTTAAAAAATTATATTTAACGTTAAATTTGTTTCTAACATTTTAATTTTTTGTTATGCTTAATTTATATATTTAGTCACAGTTATATAATTTGTTTGCAATTTTTTTTTAAATAAGTATTTATCTTTTTCTATCTTAAATTTTCATGTATCATACTTTTAATTTTTATATTCAATTAATTTTTAATTAATTTTCTTTCTTTAATTTTTCTTTCTGTACCTTAATAAACTTATATCTTATTTTAAACTTTTTGAAATCTGATGCACGTGTGTAATCCAACTTGATACATAATCGAATTTATTCGCACAGAATGAAGTAATAGTGGGGAAGCATTCGTTTTTTAAATTTTTTTTTACTTTTCTATCATGTCCAAGAAACAAGAAGATGAATATCGTTTCTCTATTTTGAAAGATGATCTAAAGTCTGGCCAAGTGACACACTTAAATATGACATTAAGTATAATAGCGTGTCTCGTGAATCATCAGCTCAACCCTTATGTTTATGACATAAAATCACGTCTGAGAGATGACAGTCTCTCGATCGAAAGGCTTGTTTCATTAAAAAATACTCATGTCTCATCTTTGCTTTTTTTTCAAAGATAGGGATTTCAGAATAGAATGTGTCAAATAATAAATTGCGTCTTTGTCAAAACTAACTCTAAGTCCTCTTGATTGAGCTCTTCAATGTATCTGAAGAACACTCATTACCCTATCGGGAGTAGCGTTTGAATTATCGCATATCGACATGAGTACCGATAATCGTCTCCATCATCGACGATGTAGATATGATTAATGAATAGGGCGCAATATCTGTTCACCAGCTCGTTAATCATCGCGGACTGATTCGTTATAAATTATATGTTCTTAGCTGAGCACTTTGTCAAATTTTAATTTAATCTAGTTTTCGAACTGTAACCACATCGCCGTTTACAAATTGCTAATTATGCAATCCATTACATTATTTAAGCGACTAATTTCACCTCGATTGAATGTAGACATAGTAGTTACATCGTAATAAATAATTTAAGATAGAAGAATCGAAAATATTAAAGCAAAATCCAATTTATTTAACGGTATTTTTAAAGGTATTTTATTGCAAATAACGATATGTACAAACTAAATAATTTTCTCATTAAGAATTACATTAGATTTTATGAAATATTTATGATGCTCAAAATGAACGATGTATTTTCAATATTCAATTTTACAGTTTAATATTCATATCTTTTCTTTTTATAAATATCTAAATTTTTTAAAAGATATATGCACATTTAAGATTTTTGTTTTTACTATTTGTTTTCACTACTTACAGGCACTTATATATTAAATCTTTAAACATTATTTTATATCTTGATGCTTTTCGAGATATACACGACATACACTAAAGATGGGCATTTTGATATCCATGTATCTTTCGCGACACGCCGCCTCCTGGACCACTGTGACTCAAATGGAGATTCGTGACGTCACGTCAGCCAGGCAATACCTCCGTATATGTATAAAGCTGATGGCCCAAGGCCGATGTGGTAATCTTATGCGCGTCGCGCTATAATCCGCGTGTTATTCGCGCTATGAATGGCGTGTACACGTAAAAAATTGGTTATTTACATATCCATCATCACATAAAACGTTTATATATAGTCGCCAATATAAAATATGTATATAACTTAACATCATTCTTTTTAATCTTTTAAGATCTGGAGGGTGTTTAAAAAATATTGGACGATATTTGATATACAAGTTCCTTGACTAAATAAATATAATTTTACATATACATAGAATTTAATAATAATTAAAATAAAAATCAATCAAAAATTAGTTTCGCGAAATCTATGTAGATATAAACAAACAAGATATAGCAAAGAGAATTTTTTTTATAGAATTTAGATTGTAAAGTAATTAAATTTAAAATTAAATTTGTTTTAAAAAATTTTACTAACAATACAATAAATTTTTTTTTAATTTATGTTGTTTCACGACTACTATTTTAATGATAATTTCTAAGGGAAAATTATTTTGATATATTTCAAGACATAAAGCAATTTATGCTTCTCAATATGACACGTGTTAATTATATAATGGAATCGCACCTCGTTGACAGGCACGAGAGATGCGCCTTAAAACCTACTTAAGAAATGTCATTCACGCTCTTAAATGACTTGTTCATTCGTTACGGTAATGAAGCATCCTTCGGCGCCGTGACGAGGAAAATTTTCTTCGATTATCGCAGATATTCTCAAATGTCATTTGAAACTCATCCTACTAATAGTAGCCTGTTCTTATATATAACGCAATAACGCGATTCTTATAATGTGTTTTCGTGTTCGGATTCTCATTAACGCGAGATGCACCAAGTATCCCAAACTACTAGAGATCCATTTAACTATCGTTTCTTTAGCAAGAGAAATCCATTAAGGCCTGCTAGTTTCTTCATTGGCCGGACGAGTAAACAATTCAATAGAAACGCTATCTATTTCCGTAACTGTGGATGCCATCGTTAATTAACGTTCATTTATCATTTCGTTTTCATTCTTCCTCTTTGACGTTTATGGCCGGATTTTATGGTTATCACACGTGAAATTGGTAACACGCCCTCCTAAGCCGATTTTACCTTGAGGCGGAAGCTGCCTCCTCTCTCCTACGTCAGGTCTAAATATAATTCAACGAGAAGCAGAAGCTGTCGTGCGCGCAATCCTAAAATTTCCTGACCCAGGCAAGCTCTGTTCGTTAAACACGTACAAAAATCAACTATCAAAGTTGTAAGCTGCTTGTCTCGCGAAATCATTTACGAATACAAATTCACTTCTGCTTTATTTTTAATTTTGTTACGTGCCTCCTCA
Organism: Monomorium pharaonis; assembly: GCF_013373865.1. NCBI lineage: Eukaryota > Metazoa > Arthropoda > Insecta > Hymenoptera > Formicidae > Monomorium > Monomorium pharaonis. The sequence continues at coordinate 9,300,268 of NC_050471.1, forward strand.
ACTTTTAATGTTACTTATCCATAAATATATTTATATTTATATCTATGTACAAAGCAAGTAACATAGCGTCATTACTCTTCTTCGTTAGTTAACCAAAGTGTTACATATTTGCAACATTCATTTTTATCATGTAGATGTATCAATAAATTCGAGATTTATAAATGCAATTTGATTACATCAAAATGGAAGGTTACAAAGTTATGTATTGAGTACAATATAGTGTTTCTTACTGTCAAAGAGGCTTTATGGAAAAAAATTAACATAAAAAAAAAAGAAAATATTGAATTGATTCTTCTGATTTTTATAAGACATTTTTTAATAAAGTCAAAAAGTTTTTTTAATGACAATAAGACGATACAACCTTTAAAGAAGTAAGTTAATTAAACTGGAAGTACAAGTATATTTGTAATTAAGCATTTGCATTCTCATGTAAATGTAATACACACGAATTTCACGTTAGAAGTCAAACTTGCGGAAGAGATTACAATTCGATAATGATACGTTTGTTTGGACATGCCACCACCGATTGATATTCAATACGAACAATGTATCGACTGTACGATCTGTACCGTTACGCAGCGATTGATGATATCATTCATATTAATATGTCGATATTGAGACCTTTATCTGAATGGAATCATGTTTTTCAATGATATGCGATTTCGATAATCTGGCACGTACAACTGCATCGCTAATGTTTTTTTCCTTTCAACTCAATGCATTAATCTTTTTTTTTCTACTATCTCATCAATAAAACGCATACCAACAGGACAATTCTTTACAAACTGCACGTTTGTTTGCTCCTCTTGGAACACGTACAGCAATGCATGTTAAAAGTTATGGCAGGGCGATCGAAACGAGTTGCATAATTTCTTTTTCATCAGGTGGTACCTTACACGCAGTCGTAACGTAACTTTTTCATCGCACTAAAACGAATGCTAAGGTATTTCAACGTTTTTTACGTCAATCATCGTGTTACGATCGCTGACAACGTCGGATTACACATTTAAACGAACAATTATGGTGTGTGTGAAAACACAAGTGCTTCCTTTAAACGTGTATGTAATTAAAAAAAGATATCCTCCGATAGTTTTCGTCATCACAACTTCAAATGTTTCCCAACTTAATGACGAAATAATTCTAATCGCTGATTGATTTTTCTTTATGAATTAGAAACAATTAGGTTTACTTTCTTTGAAATCCATTTAATTCGATTAAACGCAATAAAATGCACAATTCATATATTAAACCGCAGCGTACACGTGCTGAGACTATCCCGACGTTTACGATGTCGTGAGTCACGTTCGCAATAAAATCAATCATAGATACGAGCGTGCACAATCGTCGTGCAAACCTGCCCGCCTATACAGAGTGTATCCAAGGTTTTCCTCGCACTTCCTTCTATCTAACAATCTTTCAGTTATTGGTGAATTAAAGTTTTCGCGAATTGCATAAATAATTAAAAATTCAGGAAAATTTAAAAATTTAAATAAAAACTTGTAGAGTATAATTAAGACTAAGGAATAAAGTTTAAGGAATAAATCATGAAGTTGTATTATTTAACTTCAAAGTCCCATTTCGATTTTGTTTTGAGGGAATTTTAATCACGAGTTAAAAGAGTATTTAAGATTAAATGGCATTTTGTAAAGAGGACGTATAAATATTAAAGTTCTATAAACTTTTTTTAAATTCTCTTTTACAATAAGAAAGTCATATTTAATATGTGACATAGTTACATATTTTGAATTACAAATAATTTGTGAGGAAAGAAGATATTCAAATTTTTGCCCAAAAAGATTGAGTGTAATTTTGTAAAAAAAGATATAGAAAGTTTATCAGCATATATATAGAAATAATTGCTTGCTTTAGCTATTTCACAAATGAACAATAGACGTGTACTTTTGTAATAACAGTGCAATCGCTAAATGAATGTTTCTACAGAAGAGGAATTAGATGCAAATTGATTAAATGTCATTTACATATTTTAGTCACTTACTCGTGTCCATAATGTGTTTCATACAATTAGTACCCTGATATCATCCTATAATATAATCTATATTTTATACAAATAAATCTATATGTTTAATACAAATAAATTTTTAATTACAAGTAATTTATATATTTAAAATAAATTTTTAAACGTACAATATGTTCATCAAAAACTTTTTTTTATTCTTACGAAATTTATCATGCCTATCAAATTAAATTATTCTTTCCTAACTGTTTTTCAAGATTTATTACTTAACGAGTTTATATTCGTCTAAAAAACTCGAAGTTATTTTTACGAGTGATTCTCGCGCGCCTATATCGCTATATTGATGATGATACTATTGAGTGGCTGATTTGAATAACCATATTTGTTAGTTACACCTTCGTACGATTAAATTAAGAGAATATCGGACACGTAGTGCAGCATTTGCGTTGTACAACCGAGATTTTCACGATCTCCGCGTGCTGCGATTCCGTGCAAATATTTGTCAGGCCTAAGCACAACCATGCAAACCCACACATGCAAGACGTATATGGCGAAGGCTTGTTGGTAATCTTCCGCGCGAGCATTATCATCGTTGATAAACGAGGAAGGGGCCGATAATTGCAGAACAAACACATTAATGTCGGAGTAAACTAAATCGCGCGGTGATGCGTTGTATCGATTTGAGGCCTGTCGGTTTGGAAATTAGAACTTCGCATCAAGTGGCAATTAGTAATTGGACAGCCGAAATGCATCGCAGAAACGGGTAACTGGTGTTTCCTGATAAGGCCACGTTCGAGATTTTCCCTCTCTCTTTCTCTCCTTTTCTTTTTCTTCATCCATATACGTTGCGCTATTACATTCGACCGATTCCGCACCAATTAATTTTCCTTCAATCTTAGGAGAATTTTCAAATGAGCTTTTGTCACATCTGCCTTACGTCCATTTTGCAAAAAATAAGAGGTGCCTTTAAATCTTATCAATTGCATTAAAAATAAATAATCTTAATGATCTATACAAGCGTCATTATTTTTATGTTTGATCAATACATGTATTATTGTACAATTCTAATTATTCGGAGAAAATTTTCTTATAAAATTTATCCTGAAAATTATGGTAGCCGTAAGATGAATAAATATGCTTCTTAAAAAGCTTCTTAACATTGATCTCATAGTCATGTAAAAATAAATCTAATATATATATAATTACACAAAAAAATTTTGTTGGAAATTGTAAAAAAATTTTATTTGTATATTTCGAAAAATCATTATTCATAATATTTGATAGATTGCCTAGTCATCCCAAACTTATTACACATAAAATTTGTATCAAATTTTGTGACAAAATATAATGAAAAACTTTTTTCATATATTAACATTAAATATCATTTTAGTTAATCGAATAAAAGTTATTCGATTTAATGATTACATGCCGAGATTAACAGTTCTGTATAATATATTTTCAATGTATTCTTAAAAAGATTCATAACACTTATATTTGAATCTATTTGCCATTGCATTATGATAGTACGTCACGCGAATATTACATATTAATGAAATTCTTAATGCAAAACTGCTCGTTTTCAAATAAAGTTCTTAAGAAACTTAGTATGTTACTGTTCTGACAAAACAACTTGTGATGTGCTGCGTGTTCTTTAAGTCAAATAGAAAAAGTATTATCTTACTAAAGCTATCAAAAATAATATTTTTTTGCTGCGAAGTCACTCTAAAAAGACATAAAAAAAATTATTGCCATCACTAAAGATTGTTCTAATTTCTCCTCTTTATTGTTGCAACTCAAAGCAAGAGTATATCAAATATGGTCGCGATATTAACATATGTTAATATTAATAAAAACTAATTTATGTCAACACTGCGGTATAATCCGCTTTTGAGACGAGCGATTGTCGTCAACAATCATCACCTGAATCTATTTTCTCTATCTCAGATCAGGCATTCTTTGCCCAAACAGCATTTGTGCAAGATTACCCTTCGCGGGGAACCTGCTCAAAATCGTGATATCTTCCACCTTTTCCTTTATCGTTCTTCCCTCGTCTGCCTTCATCTATAAGCATTCCTTGTACCATTCATTCAACAAGTGCTCACTCTGTATAAACCGATTTTTGTATGGTGTATATTCTGTCTTCCATCGCAGTTTTAAATCTTTCTCTCGAAACGTTTGTACAAACAAACACGCATGCATTTCACCAGCTGCCATGAAGCTTACACGAAACGTGAACTCGCAGAAACAAAACTTCTGCGCGTCTTTTTACATGACATTTTGCTGTGTGTTCGATTAGATCTGACCATGAATATGATTAACGAGATAGATTATTTACGCAAGTTATAAATAAATTATAAATTTTTTAAATAATCACAATAATTATCGATATGACTACTTTCATTAAAATGTTTCAATTATATATAGAGGCACTTGTTTATTAGTTCATCTTAACTTTTAATTCTGAAAACATAAATTCAATTCTTTTTTATTTTAATGAACAATTAAAGGATCAAGTTTATTGAAATGCGAAATAAATCAAAGATAAAGAACAGGAGACAAAAAACTGCAACTCAATATGCTGAATAATCAAACGTGAATAATCGAACTTTCGATTGGGCCGAGGTCTTCCAAATCACTAAAAACAAAGCGCTCTCCGGTTCTCATTCGAGTTGTTATTGTGAGAGGTAATATGTGATAATTTGGCCGTTTTATATAGCCAACGAGAGATAGGCATAATTTTATCATCCCTAATTATCTGCGGATTATATCTAGATTATATCGCGGTTATTTCCAAATATCAATCATAGATCCGTGCTAATCAAAGACGCACTGTGGAGAGTTCTATGACTAATCCGCCTTTCCAGTCGGAAAAAAATTGGTATATATGAGGCAAACTTCTAATTAATATTATACTAACTTAAATAATACGAGATAATCTATGGGTAATATTTTTATAATGTAGGAAACACGTTAACGTTGAAAGAATTTAATGTCTTCTAAGAAATTTGCGATTAATGCTGTACATGCGGGCTTTCTTTTTGATTGGAATATTTTTATCGCAGTCACATTACGAGACCAAGAATTTCGCATATTGTGAACTTCGATCATCAATAGAATTGTACAAATTAAACTTGTACTACTTAACAACGTGTTTTCATATACAGAATTACACATTCATATACGAAATCTTGATCTTGATTTTAATAATAGATTTTTATTTATTTGGAAATCGATTTTTTTTTACAAGAATTGAATTAATATGATTTTAGTAAATTAAGAAGAGGCGATCGAATTCGCGCACGCGCAAAGATTCTTCGACAAATTAAACTTTCGATGTCAAGAATTATGGCAAATAATGACTTGTAGAAAGTTATTATTAAGAAAACATGAATTCATTCCTGTCATTGCAAGCTCGAAGCAAGAGTGTATGCCAAATATGGTCGCAATTTTTATGCTATATTAATATTAATAAATGCTAATTTATGTCAGTACACTACGACACATAATCCATTTTCTGAGACGAACGAATGTCGCGACCGTCACCTGGGTCTGCTTTCTTCGGATCTCCGATCAGGCAGTATTTGCCTAGGCAGCATCTGAACGTAGGGTCACCCTCCAGGGGGAACATGCTGAAGATCGCGACATCTTCGTCCTTCTCTTTCGCCCTTCGGATTCTCTCCTCACCCACCGTCTTCGTTTGCAGGTGCAGCTTGCTCGACAGCCGCTCGCTCAACGCGTCGGTAGCCATGTTTTCCCTCGAAACGTTTATACAAACAAACACGCGTGCATTCACCCGCTGTCGCGGAGTTTACGCGAAACGCGAACTTGTAGAGGGCGAAACTTTTGCGCGCCCCTTTTTGGCGCTCCGCGACTTGACCGCGATTGGACCTGATGATCTGACACGTTTATAATTAACGACGTCGGGATGGATTCACGCGGGACAGTCGCGGATCGATTATGTTTATTTTTAATTAGAATTAAATTTTAACTAGACGCTTATTAACCAGTTTATCCGAACTGTCATTTCAATTCCGGACTACGGGTGTAATTTTTTTTTTTTTTTTAACTTGACGAGTATCCGATAGATCGAGTGAATTGAGAAATAAATGCGAAATAAATCCCAAGCGAAGAGAGGAGAGAGAAAGCCGTAGTGCCCGGTGTGTCGAATGATCGAACGTGGAGAATCGAGCGTGCGATTGGGCCGAGGTCTTACGAGCCACTGAAGGCAGACCGCTCTTTGCTTCTCGCTGGAGTCACCGTTGCGGGCAGGCGCAACGTGTGTTACCGTGTGATAACTTGGCCGTTATATAGCTAACGCGAGAGGCATTCTACCATCTCTCGCTGGTTAGCGTCCGCGGATTATATCTGGACACGCGCCTCCAGATTTCGAACGTGGATCCATGCTGATCAAAGGCGCACTGTGGGGATCCTCGGTTCCGGCTAATCCGTCTTTTCAACCGAGAAGAATTATATATTTACATGAGACACTCTTCCCGAATTTTGTACTAATTTAAATAGCACGAGATAATCGACATAACATTTCCATAATGAAATATAACCCACAAATCACAATTGAATGTATCACTGATTTAAATATTTTCCAACAAATACGCATTTTCTTTTTGATTAGGATATTTCTAACGCAGTCAAATGACGAGTTTCTCAAGGATTTTGTATATTGCAAACTTCGGTTATCAGAGCGAATTGTGTGGAATTGTATTTATTCAATGCGATAAGTTTTTATATACAGAATTGTGTAAAATCACACACACAACTTTAATAACAGATCTTTGTCTAATTTCAAAATCGAAATTTTTTCATCATAAATATTAATATAGCTCTAATAACTTTAAGTTATATACGATTGAATGTGAAAATTCTTTGGCAAATTAAGGCTCGATTCTCTCATAATGTGGTATTGTTGTATATGACGTCAGAAGCGAGAAACTCTGATAAGCTCTAATAAGCAATAAATTCTTTGCTACGTACAGCTATCTTTTAATTTTTAACATATTTGGCAAACTGATCCAAACTGATGTTACGCAGAAATGTAAAATAATCCTTGAAATACATTTTTCATCTGTCAAAACCGCCATGTTAGAGTACTGACATCTGAGAAATGTATTATTGTTTCAAAAATTATTTTACATTTCTACGTAACATATTGGATGATGTCTCAGTTTGCCACACATTTCACAGATTTCAGGATTGTATAAATTATTATATTTTTAAGGGAAAACACATTAAACATAGCAAATAATTTATTGCAATTTCTCGCCTTTGATATCATATAAACAATATCGCATAGAGCTGACGTTTAAGATTTCAATGACCAGAATATTATAAGAAATAATGAATTTTATGATTGAAAAATATAGATTTATTGTTTTTTCTAATACTGATTTATATGTACATTATTCCACACATAACTATTCTATTAAAAGTTGATATTTGACAAAGTACATGACAAACTTGTGTAGAGAAAAAATATTTGAAGTCTTTTAATTTATATCTCTCGGCATGCAACTCTCTTCTGCAGTTTCTGCAATCTTTTTTTCTTGGGAATAATATATCAAACAGGTGCATGGGAGAAAACATCCTAAATAAATCTTTCGCAAAGAGGAATAATATATGACTTGTCATTTAATATAAAAATAGATCTTTTTAATTGCTGATCGCTATTTATAGGGTTATTCGTTAAATGAGGTGTCTAAAGATTTGTCTGCGGACATTGACTGATTAATGAAACGTAATTTCTGATTTAACTGGTTGTCTAAGAAATTTGTTTCGTGTAAGTGTCCGTAAGTAACCCTCTTCAATCTAGTCGCGCCATCGGATAAGAAGCATGACGGAAACAGATATATAGAGGAAACAGGAAATCTCGATGTTCGAGCAGATTGCATGTTTGCGGTATCATGAATCCGATCGGAATTTATTCGCAAAATATCGAGTTCCGTATATGGAAGTACACGCTGGTACCAAATCATTCGCACTGACATTTTCTTCAATTGACCCCGACGTCAGCTAATCCTTTTTATCTGTCAGAAGCGAAATTGGAATTCGTCCCGACTCCCACGCCGTTCGACCTTCCTCAATGTGTCACGCAAATTATACCTAACGAACGACTATGTTGTGAGAACAGTGCGAGTTGGATCCTGATGATAAAATGCACGAGAATATTATTAGAGCGCAGTGCGCCACGAATTTCGACCACAAGTTACAATATGTCGGTAAAAATTGCAATTTATATTTTTTTTTTGCAAAATTTCTTGACATCAAAGGTCCTTTTCACGCTTACAATCTTTTATCCTAGTCTAGAAAATTTTTCTCTCTTCTCTTTTGCTTTATCAAAATCTTCGGTTTACGCTCTTTTAAGTGTTTAAATATTCAAATTGTCGTCTATTCAGAGGGCGAGAATTTATCATCTCTTTTATGTCATAGATGCATAAGTCAATATACTTTGAACGCTAGATGTTTACATTATATCTTAGCTATCTCGGATAAAACGATTTGCGCTATTCAGTCAGATTCTCTCTATAGGATTTTTTTGTTGAGTGTAATTTTTCGAATAAATCGCGGTGTGAACTGTATTATAATATAAGTCTTGTGGTATATCTGCCGGCTGAAGGTTGCGCATACTTTAAGCAAACTTTGAGCAACAAAGTGGATATGGCGATTATCATTCCGGATAACAACCGGTTCCTTCGTCGGTTTATCTCGAAAAAGGTCGATTGTCATGGTTGACCACTAATCTTCACAGTTGACCCACTTACGTTCGCGTTTCAATTTCACATTGGATGCACCGGAAAGATTGCTTTTCGATGGACTCTATTAATTTATGATACGGTTTGTTTTTCATTATAGGAATTAAAGAAAGAGCTAGTACATAAGTCAGAAAAGAAACGTTAAAATAGAACTAGTCATATAGTTTTTAGATACTGAATACGAATTTGGTTTCCAAATTGCTTTATCATGTTATAATTTTAAGAAATTCACAGTTAAAGTTGCAAAAGAGTTTAATTTTAAGTAGTATTGTATTATAATTACAATATATGACGTGGTAGAGAAGTTTTATTGCAATCAAAATTATTCTTAGAAGTTTGAATCCTTAAAAGAAATTTTTTATATCGGCTATAGTTAAATAGAAAAAATATATAGTTAAATAGAAATAGAAAATATTCATCATAGATTAAATAGTCTATTACGAAAAACTGTGAATTAGATAAATTCATTGATTATTTATCAACTACATTTCTTTAAACTCAAGGATCTTTTTGATCGGTGAATACAATTTATTTTCAATTTGCCAAAATGTCGGATATCAAAATTTAATAAATGTCTGAATTTCTGTGAAAATTTACGTATAGAAATTTTTTTATGATGGATACTGAATGTAATACTAAAGTTGATAAATAGTGGAGTGGTGAAATTAATATAGTCCATAAAAATAAAATTATGTTTGAATTTTAGCAAAAATATATAGGAGTTTTATTCATATATCCTAATCTACCATGAATTTCTTATTAAATGTAGTCGGCACAAAAAATTTCTTTTGGGGGCTAAAAGTCTTAATAACACATGTAATTTTGACTACATTATATCATAATTGATTACTTCTCCAATGCGTCACATATCAGGACATATAATATGACAAAGTATTAAGTATAGTTCTTTTTGCAAATTTTTAATTGCAAATTTTTCACATGACGTAATGGATTTGGAAACAGAGTTCCAGCATCCAAAAAGCCTATATAGAAACTAATTAGTTTCATTCTAAAAAGTTTTTTTTACCGATCTATACATGTTTATTTTTTATTAATTGGATTAAAATTCTCTCACAAAATTAATTCGGCACTATGATCCTTATTTATTATTTATTCTACAAGTTTTTGTAGACAAAAAAAAAAAGCGAAAAATAATTAAAGAGATAGAATGTGAATACACTTAAATTTAAAATCCAAACAAACTATGCTTGCTGTAAGTAAGCACTCCCACCGTCTACTTATCGGGCTTATTGACTGTCGTTCATTCTGGTAGAAAAAAGCTTTGCATAAAAAGGTCACGTGGTTCGAGATCGATCTATGAAAGAAGCTATTTGAAGAAGTCGGATAAGATCTCTGAATGCGAGAGAAAGGTAACTGCAATTTAATTAAGATGTTTATGCAAAACGATTTAATGTTATTAGATAGCTGGCGAATTAGATATAAAATGACGTACTTAGTCTCAAAACGGCTCACAATAATTGGCCGATGTCTGGTACCAGAGCCTTGACTCAGTTACCTTAATAAGAAACGCCGAATGCAAGATCTATCGGTTTTCTCTTTCTCTCTTGGCCGTTCGCGTTCGTACCTGACACCATGAATCACTGTCGGAAAACGATTCGCCAGAGATCGATCAAGAACAGGTGTTAACGCGGTCGTAGGTGGAAATTACTAAGAGATTTGTTTCTCACTCGACCTTTCATTGTACACCATGACTATTAGTCCGTATTTGTATCTCTCACTTCGTAAATTATACTCTTCTCACATTCGTTTCTTGATATAATCGTTGATGCGATCATCCAGACAGAGATAGCCAGTTAATCGAAACGTTTATCATTTACGTTTATCGATTGCGTCGGTTGCACTGCACATCGGATCGCTTTTAGAAAATACATCAGTTTCATTGAAATCTAATGGCTCTGTATTTGTCAGAAATTTTATGCGGTGCAATAAATTATTAAGACTGTACTAACTGTACTGTCGTAATCATTTTTTCAGGAACATATTTGTTCCAAGTTCGTATTTATCCTATTTTCTTTTGAAACGTAAAAAAAAGAGAAAAAAATGTTTTCATTTGTTGCAAATTATTGTTATGATAGATACAGAAAATCTTTCTTTTCATTCAATTATCAAATTTTACTCTGTAGCATCCAAAGTGCAAATCTTGCGAAGCGTTGTTGGAGCAATTTTAATGAATCTTTTTGTATCATGAAAAAAGAACAGAAGGAAATTGCATTCTCGCATTTTTCATCGTTTACGTGCATGCTATAAATAATTGTAATATCCCGCGTCAAACATAAATAAATTATGAGCGTATTTGCATCTGAAAGACTAGATCGAAGTCCTCGTGTGACATTTTAAGGATTTCTTTATCGTAAGAAAAATTAGCTACAATATTGAGACATTACGTACCAGCACGGAAGATCTCGCCGCATCCATCGCAACGGCTAGCAAATTGGGCGTCGTAGCAATTGCCACAGTAGATCTTGTCCACCTTGCTACCGAACTGTTTGTCCACCAAGGACACTCTGCACCTGTTGCAGAGGAAGCAGGCCTCATGCCAGTGCTTATCCTTGTACGACAGATCCTGAAAATAACATCCAACTACGTTAATCCTTAGCAATTCATATTTAGTTTCTTTTACTTTTATTTTGTATAATTTTATTTTTTACTTCTCTGTAATTTGGAAAAAAACTGTTATGTAATAATTTTTTCAAATACATTTAATGTCGAAAAGTTACAAGCCTGTTTACACAAGAATATAAAAAATTTGTAGAAAATTCAAATCTTTATTTATTTTGGATAAAATCGTATTAATTTTTATCGGAAGTGCTATTAAACTGTATATTATAAGAGGATTTATTCTAATTTTGCTGCGAAATTTCTTTGTAACGTGATTAAATAAATTTTTATTTTTATTTTTATTTTAAATTTTCACAAACATCCGAGAAACAAGATTATATAACTTAAAATGTAAAATTGTGAAAACAATTGTTATAAATAATTTTTTACAACGCTATCTAGAGGTTTGTAAGTGAAAAAAGTACCCGGATCTGCGAGTACTAGTTAGAATTAGTTAATCTTCCGTAAGCAGCGTTACGCGTATTGTCTAAATAATTTCTGGAAACCGTTGCGGATACTGAGATCACGGGAGCTATTAATCGTATGAATTACGTAATATCGTGTGGCGATGATGGTCGCGAGGAAAATAACTTCGCGTCTTCGCTTTCCTACCACAGGTCGATGATTTTTGCGCGTAGTAGCGAGCGAAATATTACAATAAAGGCGACCGCGCGCGGGAAAGGGAGAGAGCGGAAATCGGTGCTCGAAGCCGATACACGGACAGCCAGCACCTGCATCATCGCTTCTATTTCTAGAAGTGAGTAAGTCAACGCCCATGCCTCTCCATCTATTGACCACCGGGTCTCGTAATCATTCGACGGCCGCTAATTACGCCTTTAGGCTGTACGACGAACCAAGTAATTTATCGTCACATCGAAGTGCGTAACCTAGCTCACGAACGCTCAAGAAGGACAATCGTCTAGACGATTTGTAGCTTAACATTTATCTTTTTCACGTGCAAATATGTAATTTTAAAACCATTCATTGTTACACTATCTTATGACACAATTAATGCCATGTACGAGACAGACAAAAGTCAAATGCGGTAATTATGACATAACTGTATTTTTAACTTTTGACTCTTATTGCTCTGTATATACATATCATTAAGGCCCGGTTCCACAACTCACGGTTAACTGCTAACGGGAGGTTAATAGATTTTTTGTCTCTCCTTAGATAATAATATAGAGAAAGATAGGTAGTCGATTAATCTTCCGTTAGCAGTTAACCGTGAGTTGTGGAACCGGGTCTAATTGTTGAAATTCTCGAAAATCTTTTTTTATTATTAACTTTGCTTATGTTATAAATTACGATTTAAATGGTATTAAATGACAATCTTTGTTTTCAACATTTATCTTTATTATTATATTGAAATTACAAAGAGACTTTGAATTGTTTAATTAATAAAAACTTTGGATCTCTTTCTTTTAAAAACGGAAGTGTATAACTGAATAAATTACGTGTAAAATATTATTTTTGTTAGAAATACCTTAGAGTCAATGCCGATGATTTTGTTGCACTCCTCGCAGCCATTGGCGAAAACGCTTTCATAGCACTTAATGCAGTAAGGATGCTCGTCTCTGAGAACGTAGCGTTGTCCTGTCAGGGATTCGTCGCACTGCCAGCAACAGAAGTGGCCGCTGTGCCAATCCTTGTTCATCGCCTTTGTGTACTCGCCACTGAAAATCAACTGCAACGCGAATACCAAATGTTAAGAATACCAAGTGGTTAGAATTCTTGACATATGTGGAGAGCTCGTCTCGGAGCTTTTACATCAGTATATATAATTTTGTATCAAAACTATTTAAACTATTTGAACTATTTGAACTAATTCTAAGTCAAATCTTATGCGATGTTTAAAAAAAAACTGGAAAATTATAAGGTACCGTACATATATTAAAATTCATATTTTTAATAATATATTATAATAATAAAGTGCTTTCTTTTTAATTAATAAAATACATGTCTTTTAAAAGAAAATTATAAAACGCATTCATAAAAAAGTTAAAAATAGGTTAATTAAACAATAAATGTAAAATAACGATAATAAAAATCATAAAAAGTAAAACTTGAAAATTTTATATACATATACATATTGAAAAAGAATATATAATGAAAATCTTAGTTCCTTATAATTTTCATTCTATATGCATATGAGTAAGTAAAAGGAAAAAGATTTGTATCTGAGAAATATTTTATATTATGCTTGTCATTACAGTTTGCGTTGCTCTGTATATTTTCATGTAAAATCATTTTGATTTGTTTTAATAGAGAGAGAATTGTCCAATGTTTGCGTAGTGGTACTTTGACTTTGGTTGCTATAAACTATGACGTAACGTGCAAGGTTTGCGTTGGTAGCAATAGTTTTTTATGTTTATCATGTAATATTTGTCAAAAATATGTTGATTTTTAAATTTAGTTTTAAAATATTAAATTTGCATAATTAACGACAATTTATATATGACTTAAACATCTTTTGTCATCGTTATATGAAAGAAAGAAGTTATTGATTTAAATAATTTAAAATCTTAGTTTCAAATTTATGAATTTTAATCGTTAAAAGTATACCTTTAAATTAAATTTTCGATATACATTTCTTTGACCACATTTTGACGTTGATTTTTTAAAGTTTGATAGTATCCAGATGAAAATCACTTGTCATTATATATATAGTTGAGAGATTTCCTTAGAATTTTATAGAGAGTAATATAAAACATGCAAAAGTTCTGAACGCAAATTAATAAAATCGCTCCTTTCGTGTTTCACGATCTTGTCGAGAGTTCTTCGAGCGTCTTTTTCGATCATGTACCAGACATGATCATCATGGCGTACGAAATCGTTGATACGTGCTGGTAATATGTACCTTGGATGAGTGCTGTTGTATGTGCTGGCTGAGTATTTCTGTACAAAGTCATATTTATCGTGACGCGTATGACTGTACAAATCTTGTCTTGAACGTTTTCATTGCGCGAGTCGAGCGAGTGTTCTTTTTTGCTTTCTTAAGGGCATTTGCTTTATCGACCTTTGAAATATGTTTTTGAATTATATTTTTCTCTCACAAATAATATGCATACGTAAAAGGTACATACATAAATCACAAATATTTTTCAACATTTTTAGAAGCATTCTGATCATTTTACAACACTTCTACTGAGATATTTATTAATATCTATCCCACCTATTTTATTCCTGAAGCTTGCATGAAATTCCGGATTTTGACAACACAAAAGGCACGATAGTTTTCTAGTTTTTTTAGTTTTTAAAATATGTCTTAAACTTTTCCCTTCAACGTTTTTATTTTTTCAATATTTCGATCAATTTAATCTTGTCAGAATCAAATTGTACTTTTCCCATTTTTTTAATAACAAGAGAATTGCCGTAATCAAAGTAGCTTTTCAAAGGCTGATAAGACAATCTTGCGGCCTTACGAAAGAAGAGCCGTTTTTCTTTTTCTCGTGTAATTTTGGAAGGTCTCGAGTTCCTGGAGCGTCACTCTAGTCCTCACCAAGATACGGCAAGGTACGTCCGTCGGATTGTGACTCGCAGTCACGAAATGTCAGAGGATATCCGGAGAGGATCACTCTCACGATGAGCGATATCGTTTTAGATACGGCAAGTGCGGTCTTTGCGTGACGAGATCGAAACGCGATGCCCGAAGTTAATCTTTCTTCACTCGCGAGTATTTTCGGCCGCTCGTAAATCGCCCGAGCGAACGGAGTGAAAGGGTGTTTGAGATTAAAACGCGCCGCATTTATGTTTAAACCGTGAGAAAAATGAAACCGCAAAGACACGCTTATATCAACTTTTGCGTGTTATAATTATGATATAGTTCGCTAATTTTCCTCAAAAAGCTCAATACGGTTCAATAGTAATTTTAAGATACACACAGTTTGCATCGCTGAAAATGCCACAAGACGTATTTTCCCGCGTATTTAAAAGTAAGTTAAATCAAGCAATTTTTTATTGAATTAAATATTAAAACATTTTCTGCATTTTATTTTAGGTTGATTGTACCAGCAGTTTTCGTTAAGTAATCTTAATTCACTATTCCTCAATGATCTAGATTGCAGTTCTGTTTGAATAGAAAGAAGGACTCACTGAACGCGAGATGAAAACTTGGCACAACCAACCCTCGAATGTCCGCATTGTCTGCGCTATTACTATCACCGCTGCTGTCGGCAAAAATCGCGGCATTTCCGGTCTCGCGCGCGCGTAGTTTCCGGGGTGACGCTCACAGAATCCCAATGATGCGAATCATGAGCACACGACAGACAGAATGGAACCACAACGACAACGACGACGACAACGATAGATCGCCGTTAAGACGAGCAAGAAAGAAGAAGTGATAATGAAACTATGCGGGTCTGCCGGTTTGCATCGTCAGCCAGCACATACTCTTCGATGGCGGCGTGGTTGTTCTGCGTGCTGTCGACCTCGGTGATCGTGACCTCCGACGCGTTCTGGTCGCTGCTTTCCCGGCGCTTGGTCGTCTTCTTCACTTTGCGCACCTTGCGCTCGGTGGTCGTGTACACTACACTGTCTACGTCCGCCATCTCTATGCTCTACCCTCTTCCGTCGTCTTCTGTCGTCGCGATGCGCTCTCCCCTAGGCGACAGAATCAACTGCGTATTCGGGCGACTCTCTCGAAAGGGTGAGAAGGACACGCGGAAAGAGAGGAAAACGAGAGGGGGAGAAAGAGAAAGAGAGAGAGAGAGAGAGAGAGAGTGAGAAAGAGAAAAAAAAGAGAGAGGGAGCCCGCGAGTTTTTCGACGTCGTCGGTTTGGGAAAAAGAAATCTCGGTTGCGGCGAGATCTACTGGATCCGGGGCTACTACTGCTCAGCGGCTTTCGAGCTTGCGAACTGACTGAAATCTAGGAACGGCCCGCTCCGGGCGTCATCATATCGGGACGCTATTTTCGGCGTCCCGACGACTCCAGAAACGCGCCGCGCGCGATTCCCCCCGGTCCTCCCCTCGCCACCCTCCCCCGACGTCCTTCCACACCCTCCTCCCTGTCGTCCGCGACCGCTCTCTCTCTCTCCCTCTCTCTCTCTCTTTTTCTTTCCTCCTCCACCCTTCTACTCCTTCGTCTCTCTTTTGGCGTAGCCTCTCTTCGTCGTCCTCCTCCTCTTCCTCCTCCTCCTCCCGAATCGCGATGCAGTGTGCCGGGTGCAACTTTTCTACGTTACGCCCGTCTACTCTTTCTCTCTCTCCGTCTCCGTTTTTCCCTCTCTCTGCCTCTTTTTCCTCGGGTTTCTTCGAGCTTCTTCATCCCGCTCTTCACGTTTGCTCCCTTTGTATGATTTTCCAGTTCAGATACCAGCGGCCGATCTTCTCGATGACATCCCCGCCCCTTCCGCCCACTTTCTCCTCTTCTCCTCGCCGTTCTTCTTCTTTTACGAGTATTTATGGAGCGGCCTGTATCCCCGCGATTTGCGCGAAGAAACGAAACGGGGTCGCAATGTAGTCTGACGCGAATTCCGGAGGGACGGTTTTGCTTCGCGCAGCTCCTGCGATTTTTCGACACCGGGAGGCAAACGGGGAACTTCCAACGCGGGTGTACGCTTCGTTAAATTCATCTCTCTCTTCAGCTTTATCCAGCGTGTTAAATCGTTAATGTCGCGTCGCCGTCGCCGCCGTAGTCGCCGTCGCCAGCGCCGTCGTCGCCGCCGCTACCGCATGCGAAAATACTCGGCGAGGATTTATATTTCATAGCGAAATGCATGTTTGAATAATCGGTCTTAGCAATTTATAACAGCGAGTTTCTATCGGCCTCGATCGATGTAACCAAGAATTGTGAATATGTCGCTTTTATTAACCGGGCAGTTCGGGGTCTCAGAAGCCTCCATTATTCTTCAGGCAAAAATTTGGAAATAAAACTTGCATTACGGGCAAACGATGGTAAAGCTTGTGCTTGGCAAAGTTTGTTAAATCAATTAAAGAACTGAATGCCACAAAACGTTAAAAAAATTTATCGCAAGAAACGATGCCCTCCAGGCCTCTGAAACTCCTCTTGTCGAGTTAAGGTTTTGAGAGAGAAAAATAATTATTCTTCTCAGCAACGCTTTTTTAATTATCTTTTGTCAGTATAAGTGATTCATTAAAGGTACCGATTTCTTTTAACACTCATAATTTGTCTCTAATGGCTTTCGTTTGATCGAATAAAAATCGTTTCCTGCTTAAATATCATTTTTACAGTTTTCCAACGTGACGCTCATGTAACGTGAAAGCTCTTACAGATTTATTCTACAAATAATTACTTCTTTTAAGTGGTTATCCAATTAACAAAATCTTTATTTTACATACTTCGTAAATCGGTATTGGACGTCGCTTATAAATGGTGAAACATGAGGAAACATAAATGTCGCGCGTGTCTCGCTCCTTGTTCTGCTTCATTTACGAAGCGAAAGGAGTGATTAATTTGTCTGTTCGCAAGGATTGCTATAATAAAAGTTGCAAATCTCTCGCCGTCGGGGAGACAACAAATCTCCGCGGTATAGTTCATAAAGATGCCGCATAAATATTGTTCAAGGGTGACGAGGCGAGCGACCATAAACGTTTACGATCGATCGTGAACACTCCCTCTCGCGACTTTTGACGATTTTGCAATTGGACGCGTCATGTCGTAACGCCGTGACATTTAATGTTATGTCTATCTTTTTTAATTTTACGCATCTAGCAGCGAAAACAGAGAGATCATCTCTTATTGGCGCGTTCGCCCGCGTGTTTGTCGCGTTTCTCGGAGGGTATCAGATTGCCGAGGCTGCACGCGACACTGTGCGTTAAAAATGCACGATCGGTTTCTCCCTTCCCCCAATCTGACTCAGAATCCCCAGGTTTTGTCGATTTTTTTCCCCCTTCGAGTCTGCCGAAAAAAAGTCTCGCCGCGGCGCCTTGATTCCCTGCCAAACAGGTGGTTCCGGGCCGCGCGCGTGGGAGTGCGGAAAAATAGAACTTGAACGAAAAGTAGAGATAGAGAGAGCAATCGGCGAAGTAATTGGGTCGGAATGTTTCACACATCACCAATATCCCCCCACTCGGCCACCTACGCGCGAAGAAAACTCGCGCGGACATTAATCCGCGTGATGCGGAACGTGAGCTGACCGGTTCTTCGTGAAAATGACGAGGATACACATGTAAAAATATATATGCCTTCTTTTAGTTCATACACGTTTTTATATGTAGAATATTCGAGAGAAAAAGAAACGAAGATAGTTTTGTAATAAAAACGACAGTTCTAAAAATTGACAGCTCCTCCAGCAATTATTAAAAACCACTGAAAAGAAGAAAGTTCTGCCGATATAATGTACATGGGAAAATAATTTCTACAAAATTGTGTAGAGTTGTGTCAATCCCGATATTATTTTAATATTTCCACAATTAAAGTTATTGCGCTTATTTCTGCAGTTTCCTCTTAAAACGGTAATCAACGATAGTGTTTCACAGCACTGTATCGTCTTATCGGGAATGAAATATCGTTTAAGATAACCATTGCAGTAAGCCAACTGCAATTTTATTTTGTATAACTCAAATAGCCGTAAAACGCGGGATTACATCAGTTTATCGTTATTGTAAACAGCGTGTCAAAATAAACGCTTGTAAATAATCAAAGATATCGAATTGTCGGAGCGGCGAAGCTAAAGGATACCGGTAATATAATATTACGGAAGAGAGTGGAATAAAAATATTCGGGCGCGACGCGAAAAAAAAAGCGAGGCATCTGACGAATTTCGGCGTCGACGGTGGAGTCTCGTCGTGTAAATGTCGTGCTGGATGCACGCGCGCGCGATGTATACATATATTATTTGCAGACGGGTATGAGATTGATATTTTGGGAGACCCCACGCGAGAGGCACACGGCACCAATAAACGCCGCGGCACCGACGAGAGGGCTCCGCACAAATATCAAGTGCGTTTTGTTATGGCGTTTGGGTTCTGTTGCGATGTGATTGCGACGAATTCCACCCTTTGCGTGCACGAGGGATCGCTGATATGAAGGGGCAGACAGGCGGCATTAATTGATCCCAGCGCCAATTGCTCGTGGAACCCGAATGTCGTTGTTTTGCGATATGTCTCGAGTATACAACTTCTAATTTTGATGGACGTGCTCACACTGTTGATTTTTCAAATGGCAGAATGATTTTATACGTTGCCGAAATAGTTGGCTGTCTAATTGACTTTGCTATTAGAAGTTAAATGCTGTATATATGACACGAACAAAATCGTACAAATATTTAATATTTTCAAAATAATTCCAGTAGGACAATATTTATTAAATTATGTGACAAAATCTTGTATAAAAATTATTATCTACAATTTATATTACATTATGATGAATATAAAGTTAGACCTTTATATCTATTTTACAAAAATAGATATAAAGATTTAATTAGTGCGTTGTAGCTCATTTTAAAGGAATTCTCGTCAACTCATGATGCCATCGTTGTACAATATTTGTACAACAAACTTATTGAGAAATATATCGTAATTATGTAATTTAAGATAATCAATTTTACAATTATTTAGTAGTAACTTGATAATACATTTTAAATGCATTCAGTTAACTAGATTTCTATATATTCAAATTGTTGTATTGCCAATACTTGGCTACTAATTTCATGAAAGTGGGCGAACATGTCTGACGATAGAGAAGTGCGTGGGATCCTCTAGTAACGAATGCTTGCTTTGCGTAGCCAAATATTTAAAATATTTTGGGAACAAGTATTGCGCAAGATCGGAAGCGACTTATGCGAGATTCCACGCGACGTGTGTCTGAACGTGAGGGAGATTTTTCTAAAGTAAAGTACGAAAAATAAAGTTAGTGAACTGTCTAGTTCATCGGACCTGCCTTGTCGAATAACATTTATTGACACATTGGACCGCGTAAAATAAAATAAACCAGCGATCAACGGCGACTATTTTTAGTCGCCAAATACGTCGGATATTAAAAGACTCCATTCGTCATGAAAGCCTACTCGGCTATAAATGCACGCCTTCTGGATATAGCAAGTAAATATTCTAGCTGTGCGTAAATTTTCGTTTTTTTTATAAATTTAATCCGTCTAGATGAGGGTTTGCAATAGCTACGCCAATCATCGTTTACAACGTCAGAAGTGCGGAAGTTCATGCAAGTTTTTTATAGCTAACGTAAAATAGCTTTCGTCGAACATAAACCACTTTAACTGAATAAATAGACAAACGAAATGTTCCAGTAATTCATGGATAGAAAAATCACTAATACCATTCCAGCCTCTTCAAGATTTTTTTTGGAAGCCATTTTGACAATTGTTTTATTTTTAATCATTTTATGTCTCTGTGCGATACATTGCTTTATGAGAATATTTTGTCCAATTTTTGTCACAAACAATTTTTTATTTATTTATACATAAGTACAAGCAAGCATCATTCATCCGGATTTTCTTGTAATTTTACATATCACAGCAACTAAACTTTCGAAACATGACAGAGATTAAAAAGATAGAGTAATCAGATAGAGTAATAAGAAAATTGAAGCTAGAAAATAACACAAGTTTAAGTTTAAAAAAATTTTCAAAATGTCATAAAGAAATTTTAATTTTATTAAAATCAGTGAAGAGTCAATAAAATGAAGTTTTTGGACGATGTTAGAAATCTAATTTTTAAGATTTTCTACATTCTTGCATGTTTTATTGTAATATTAAAAAATATAATTGTAGACTAAAACGATAATGTAAATAATTTTTGTATCGTTTGTAGTGTATTGAATAAGTTGTTAAAGGTTTTCATGTATATTGTTACTGTATTTCGAGTTTGAGCTATGAGGAGAACCATTCTGTAATGTAGTGATAGAAGCTGCGAGTTTTATAATCGCATTTTAATCCAGTTGATTTACTATCAGAAAGCTTAATATAGAGACCTAATAAAATTCGATGTACTTTAAAAATATAATTATTTGATATTATAGTTTCTTTTCTTAATCGCGGTATATTTATTAATTTTCTTTTACATCTCTATTCAGTTTTCAAAATTATGTAGAAAAAGAAACTTTTTTAATCTACTATTTTAATTAACCTTTTTTTATAAATTTTAAAAAATTTGTTTTTTTTTTTAAGATTATAGATGCCGATTATTGCTTTTATATTTAATAATGGAGAAAATTAAAGTTAAAAGATCATTGTCATATCTTAAAAATATAAAAAATTAATTAAAATTATTGAAATAATAATGTAAAACATTAAATTAGATATTATTATGTAGATAGCTAACTATTGGATTATTGTTATATATTTTATATTATTATATAAAATATTAAATTGTTCTGTCATTTTAAGTTCCGGCGATTACAGAAATATTTTAAACTAAAGATTTATGCAATTATAAAACGCATGGCCTCGAGTGTCAAGCGTATTACCCAGAATGCTTTGTTCTGATCGGTGTCGGGTGTCGTGTACTGTATAGGTGGTCTTCCGGAACTCACATCCTCCGCATCCATAAATTCATCGTCGTCCTCTTCGAGCGATGACTTCGACCACGAGTTCTCTTTTCTCTTCGAACCGCTCGATCTCTTCGAACTGTCGAAAATAACATCTTTGATTTTTTCATAGTCCTCTTCGCTGGCGTTTTCGAATCTGGATACTTTTAACGCCTTCGCCTTGTCTCTCCGCGATCTTTCCACGGAGGTGACTGCGTTGGTCGCCGTGTAAATCTGTTTATCCTGATCATCCGACTGCTCTCTCGAGCTAGACCGAAACCTTTTGCTCTTAAAGGATTTTTTGGCGGAATTACCACGAGAGGACATGTCCCTTCTGCTCTCGGAGAGTCCGACGACGCTGCTAACCAGATCTTCCAAGACTTCATCATCCAGCAGTATGTCCTGCAAAATGGTCTGTACTTCTACCGAGACGCTCTTCTTACTCTCCGACCTAGACAATGACGGGCTGTTAGTTGGAGAAGTGTTCGTTGACATATCTTTGAACAAGTCGCGCACCGTTTGCACGGATATGTCCGACTTGCGACGTTCCGGATCGCGATTCTTCCTCGATTTCTTTGTACTCAAATTCTCCGCTGACTTACTGATCTCCGCGTTCTTGGACTTTAATCTGGTAGGCTTTCTCAGGATCGTCGTGGAGGACTTGCCGGATCTAGGTTTTTTCTGACTGACGAAGGTTTTCTTCTCTGCCTCAATCTTTTCGGTAGCTGGACGGGTAGTCGAGTCAGTTTTCGCAACATCGTTCGAGAGTTTCTTCATTTTTTTAGAAACGTCGACGTTCTTCGCTTTCTTCGATAATTCTGGAGATTTTCTTGGTGCTCTTCGCGCGATGATCCTTCTCTCCTCATGATCAGACTCATCGACGGACGAAACTGACTCCTCGTATCTTTTGATGATCGAGAGAATCTCATCGAAGGATTCCGTGGTGAGCGCCTCGTTGCCGGAGTCCTTGTCAAATGACGTCTCGCTTGAGGAGGCGGATATTTGGTTCTCGTCGTGGATGTACTCAATGTCCTGCGGAATCGGCGTCGGTAGCCTGACATACTTTTTCGGCTCCGGCGGGGCCAGCGATCGCGCGACTTGCTGTAAGCTCTCTCTAATTTCCGTATTGATTTCCTCCAAGAATCTTTTCGTCTCGTTGTAGGCGTCGTCGTTGTCGTCGTTACGGGGCCGATCGGCTTGCACGATCCACGTGTCGTCATCCTCTTGCACGAGATAATTAAACTCCGGGCTCAATCTTGAGTCTGGACTGAGTCTCGAGTCCGGTCTGGAGCCGCCGAGCAGGTACCTGGTGCTGCACTCCGACAGTGTGCTCCGACCATCGAAATTCTTGTCCAAAGATCGCAGTTCGCTTCGCACTCTTAAACTGTATTCGTGTAGGTTTTCGAGCTTATGCCTAGCGTCGCGAGGAAGCCTCACGGTAGAATGACTAAAGCTGCAGAGAGAATCATGGATACTTTGAATGTCATTGTAAGCCGGCTCGTGATACGAGAGGCATGGCGTTGGCGGATTGATGCTGATCATCACGGTGTCGCTTGCGTGTCGCAGGCACGCCAACAGCTCCAGCACACCGACGCAGCCGACCAACACCGACAGCAATAAACCCATTCTTCAAATTAATTATTGACAACTTTCATTATTCAATTATTGAAATATAAATCATTCGAATTATCTCGTGTATGCTTTATATTTAAATTCATTGCTTTATATTTAAATTCATCATTGAATATTTTACGGGTCTTGCATTCAAATATACTTGAGATTTTTTTTTTTAAGAAATCGTATCGATTATTGAAATTGTGGTTTCTAGATTAATTAATCATATTTGACGGTTGTCTCGTTGCATAATTCAAATGTACACTCTCGTACTTTCAATCAGCTATAAATAATTACGTTCTGGCAGCGTTTCGAATGATGATCTAATTCTTCACTTTTCATCAAACAAGATCGCATCGTCGATCTAATATTAACTTCACTGACGTCACTGACGTCATTCTAACATCAGAACATTCTTACGCAACAAATTTTTATAAAATAGATAATGATAAGAGAGATTTTCTATCGATCGATAAGATGTATGCGATTCGTCAATTTCTTCCTGTGTCGATGAAAATTGCTGATGAACGATGTCTCATAACGATCGAAAGGGAGAAAGAGAGAGGGTGAGAGAGTGTGCCAATTGCTGAAGAGAACGAGTCTTCGGAATTTACACGATCTCTACATGCGAGGTCTCTCTCTCTCTCTCTCTCTCTCTCTCTCTCTCTCTCTCTCTCTCTCTCTCTCTCGAACAATCTCACAAGTTCGCACGAATATCCCAGTTGATGAAGGATAATTTTGGCAGATGCCGCTATGCGAGCGCGAAAATCCAACACTTGTCCTCTGCTTCGGATTCGCCTGGGAAATCCCTGCGAGTATTCTCCGCTCGATGTTGACGTTCTCTCGAGGGACTATTCAACGAGACGTGAGACAAATTCGATTTCGTGAAATACCTCGCGTTCAAACGGAAAGAGAGATACAATTCATGAGAATTTCCACCTTAGATAACGTTCCCCGGGACATTTCTCCGCATCCTGTCGAAGATTCATCTCGGTGTTCCGATGCTCCTTCCCGAAAGCATCGTCCAGAGCCTGCGGTCTCTCTCGCGCCGGGATGACCTCGTGGCCCCGTGACGGCGCGAGCACCGGTCTCTCGTAAGCGTACGGTAGTAATTCTTGGTGTCGGTGACGTCACCGTGAAGACAGACGACGATTACGCGATCCTGAGAGGGGAGGGGACCACCCACGCGTCACTCTGGTCCACCACTGAGAACGTAGCGGACGTTCTCCACTCTTCGTCGACGAAGGCGCGTTGCGACGTTCCTCTCACTCTTCATCTCCCTTTTCTTCACATCTTACTTTCCTACGGCGCGCGTCCTTTCGGCGTTCGGTGTCGGCCGAAGAAATCGGAGCGGCTATCCTCCGTGCGCGAGGATTCTGCCCGATCGCACGATTATCGGCTTATCCATGCGGCCGGATGGCGGCCGGAGTACTGTTTTATTTTCCGCGGGCAAAAGCGGCTGGCCAGGCCGGTGGCCGTCGGCTCGTTATGTCCCGACGTCGACGTAGTCGCGAGTCGTCGGACACGGATGCGCCGGGGCCCGGCTAAAGGCTAAAGTTAGCCCGAATGTCCCTGAACGCGCGAGTCCCCGTCCTTAATGCACCGGCGCGATCGATTGGCGCGGGGACGGTGATTAGCGGCGTTGCCCCGATCCGCGGCAGCGGCCGCCGCCGCCGCGCCGGTTGCCAATAACCGTTCAATAAATCGCGGCTTGTTCACCCGAGGGGAAAGCAAACTCGCCGACGTTCGGGTGCGAGCGCATCGAATGCGACTCTCGAAATTTCGACTCGAAACGTCTGTCGACCGCATACACACGATGACGCCGCCGATCTCGTGCGGCTGCCAGAAGCGTAGATTCGATATGCTCGGAGAGAAGTAAACAGAATCTTTAAGTCCCGATGTACGCGATTAATTTGGCTCTTAGCCACCGTAATCAGCTGACTCATCTCCAGCCCGATCGTCTGATAGGTCAAGTCGGGTTTCGCTCGAGAAGTTAGCTTTCAGCTCAGATCGGTTAAAATTTCAATTGTAAAATCTCTCGGATGCTGTGACGCCTTTCTCTATCGTAAAGAGAGATAAAGATTTCATTACGTCATTGCGACGATATAAGAATTAACGCATACTGTAATCCTATAAACAGTCGTAAACTTTTTATGACTTATGGATAATCCTGTTATCGTTAATCATAATCAGCCTTTCGAGCGTTTATTAACTGCAAGGTTTCTCCTCCCATTTTCTTTCAACGCGTGCAAGATTAGATCAAATAAAATACATCTAGAGATAGAACATAACTCATCCCATTCAAACAGCTCCAAGTTTACCGGAGGGAGAGGAGAATACGGATTTCTGTTGTACTCGAATAACAGCGGAGGCCGAATTCCGCGCGATTCCATTAACACGGT
This sequence comes from Monomorium pharaonis, assembly GCF_013373865.1. NCBI lineage: Eukaryota > Metazoa > Arthropoda > Insecta > Hymenoptera > Formicidae > Monomorium > Monomorium pharaonis. Next base: position 9,326,090 of record NC_050471.1, read on the forward strand.
CGAGAATAATCCCGATTGCAATTCCAAATTGACTCCGCTCTCGATTCCGCCAGATACACTCCGTCTACACGCGCGGTGCTTAAAGGCTACGGATCACATCGTATACCGCTGTTTATGTGATCGGCCCGAGAACAGAGTGAGCTTCTGCCGTCACCCGATAGATTTTATTTCGGTTACCTCATCGATTCGTACGGATGAACGTCAGGATTCATGATTCCCGATTCGTTTTGCGCGCGGTACATCGTTCTGGCGCGCCTCCAACGAGAGAAGATATCGGAACGAGCAACCCTTATCAAACGACCCTCGACGATCCATATTCCGAGCGATGAGGAATCCGGCGGGGAAGTCGGATTTCACAGAAGCGACTCGGACGCCTCCCTCGCGATGTCGGGACGCGAGGTGAGCAAACAAGACAGCGCGATATGACAAAAACGCAGATACAATGAGAGTTACGCGCGTGCTAAACGGTCAACGCGCGTCGTCGGTGAATCAAGTACGTGCGATATTCACAACAGAAAAACGTTTCACTTGACATAGCGGACACAGCGTTTAAGGATTCTTCATGATTTTGCAAAAATATTTAAGACTCACAAGAAAAATATTCCGACAGAATAGGAAGAGACTTCTCTGGATTTTATATAACAGAGATAAATTTATACAAACATAATACTGAAAATATGAAGAAAGAAAAAAAAGAAAACGATGTTGTTAGTATCAGAAGAAATGTTAGCATCAATAGATGATAAAACCAATGATGTATTTTTATTAATATATTTCAATAAAGCTATAATAATTTAATAATTGTTAGAATATCTCATTAAACGATAGCAAAATTTTTAAAAAATTTTAGTTAAAATTTATTTTTGTATTTATAATTATTTAAGATTAATAAGATGTAACACAAAAATATGAGAAATAAGATATCATTTGTCTACACCAAAATTTTTATGCAGTTGATTCACATTGCTATAATTGAGCCGTTTCCGAGTAGAGTTGACGTAATTAATACTGAACATTGTCTTTAAGCGCATTTGTATTTGCGCTGCGAGATTTAAGATAATCTTAATCTCATGCTTTGTTTTATTAACAAGAAAGAAATTTTGCAATGCTAAATGTTCAACGCCGAATGTGATTCATTTCTCTGATAATTCTTTCTGGTGCAATTTTACGCAATACATACTATCTACAAATGCTGTCTTGAGTCTTTATGATACCATGTTGAAAATAATTTCCTTTTACGTGTTAAGATAAGTAAGATAGAGACTGAGATAACAAATATTTAATGTAAAATTTTTCTTAATGCTCAATTCTTAAATAAACAGAAAATTACGGATACATTTCATACAAAAAAATGTTCATAGCTGAGCTAAATGAAAATCTTATAATAAAAAAAAAAAGAATAAAATTATTCGATAAAAAAACATGTTGCTACACTTCATACCAGTATCAATAACTAAGTAGTAGCTACATGATAATTTGTTTAATTAATTTTTCAGATTACATAGTTAACCATGCCAGTCCTTCTATTTGGATCTATTTGAGATTTAAAAATTGTATTTTAATTTTCTTATTAATATTTTATTTAAAAACTATATTCTGATATTTTGACGATTTTAGTGTAAGCTTCTGTTTTAGTGTAAGATTTCTTTTCTGAAAAATTTCTTTTGTATTTTAGAACTTTTTAATTGACCCAAACAATATAATAATAGGAAATTCGAATGGAAAAGCAGGTTAGGAACACTTACGATATCTTTAATTCAAGATTTAATGTTCTTATTCGTATTTTTTACGGAGTTTTTTTTCACTGGAGGCGCGATACGCTTCATAAAAATTCCACGAAGACGTGCAATAGAATCGTAGAATGAAAAATCGCGAAACACGCGAGACACGAGTGGGTGATGGAGCATATCGGCTGCGCAATCCACCGGTCCGGACCACTTCCCCAACCGCCGCCGAAAATAAACGTGTACGTCGACAGCGTATCGGGATCCAAACCAAAATAAATCGGCGTCTTGCGACGTCTCGCTCCGCGAATTTACTCGTCAGATTATCCGACGCGTCGACCGTCCACTCTGGCACGCAGTTATTTATTAATCCAAGAAAAATCTTTTGCTCGGCAAACAATCTGCAATGCGAAAGGACGTGCATGGCCTCAACTTATTAACCCGATTAGAAAAGATCATTTTTCTCTTACACAGCGTGTATGTGCAAACTATACGTGTTCGTAAATAAGTTCGCAAACTTTTTTTTCAATCTTTCTTTTAGATATACAAGATGTTCTGTAATTTGTGATGACAATCGGAAGGGGACGATTCTACCTTAAAAAATAAGTCAAATACATGGAACATAATTTTATAGGGTGTAACGTGTTATTTCTGAGATAATCGACTTTGAAAATTGGTAATCTTTGACGTGAAATATAAAATATCTTGTGAGCTATTAATTCTTTAATAAAAACATTTTTTAATATTTTATGCATGTAATAACGAGTTAAATCAATTGACATATAAAAAAGATACATAATTAAAAAATATGCAATTGCATATTGCATATTTTTTTGAAAAGCAATTATGTGTTTTCTTTGTATCAATTGATTTATTTTGTACATAAAAATATTACGGTCATGAAAGAAAATAGTTTATAGGGAAACATCCCGACGCAACTATATGTGCAACAAATCGAATAATAACAATAATACTTTTTCTAAAGATTACCAGTAGCTATTCTATAAAAATATATGAGGAAAAGGCGACGGCGTTTTAAATGCAAATAAAAAAAGATAATATAAGAACGAAATAAATAAAAAATAAAAGAAAAAAGTCTACACAATATCAATAAAACGTTATAAATAGCGTCATGGCACTCGGCAGTGAGTCGTTAAAACATTGAGCATACAATCGGACTACATCTTGTCGAAAAGTAAATTGGACTCGCGTCGAGTGGAGGACCTTGACTCTGCCCGTAAAAGCCAAGAACGAACTCGGAGCAGTTCTTCTCCACGTGTACGCGCGCCGTTCGCAGGTAATGGCAAATCGATGAGCCGTAAAAAAAAAAGAACAACGTCAAACACTTCGACCCTCTCAAGAGAGATCGATCGATATGTAATCGAGATGTAGAAGAAACGCATGCTCGCGATCGCACCGTATCCTATCGGCAACGTCGGCGACGCCGGCGGAGGTCGAAATTAGTCGACCTCCTTGCCCGCACCCGAGAGAGCCGGTTCTTCTGGAGGGAAACGGAACAATGCCAATGCTATTTCGGTCGATGATCGAACGGCCGGTGGCCACGGTCGAAGAAAAGCGTGCCACCGGATCTGAAAAGCCCCCGCAACGCCTCGTTCGCGAGCCGACCGAATTAGATTAAAGCGGCGGAAGACCGAAGTCTAGCCCGACGTCGGCGGCTTCGCTCCCTCAGGAGCGCGCGTGCGTCCTCGTCCCTCCGTCTGGCATCAGGTATGCCCACCATCGAATCGGCCGTGATCTCGTTTCGCGACTTACAGAGCCGTTCAGATACGCGCGCTCCTCTTTCTCCCTCGCGCTGTCCGTCTCTCGCTCCCTTTGCTCTCTCCGTCATTTCTTTTATTTTAACTTTAATATACGTTGGTGGCGCGTGACCCAAATCGCGTCGTATAAGTATTGCTGCGAACTCGTTTTTGTCGCGAGGCATTCATTATGGGATCATACAATTCGTTACGCCATCAAATTGTATAATTCTTTGCGGAGCAACTTGGTACAGCTTCTGCGCGAAACAAGTACATTTTGTTCATAAAATTCCTTAGTGGAATATCATTTATGACAAAATTATTAATTAATAGTTATTTGCAGAAAGAGTAATATAGCTAAATTTAGCTAAATTCATCAAACTAGTTAAAAAAATATAATTTTCCGTAAAATGTTTCTCGCACTGAAAACTTCATTTTAATTCATTTTAATCAGAATGTCGGAAGTAATTAATAGTGACAGACTCGGTCTGGCCGATCAAGATGAAACGTTCCTCTGACAACCAGGAAGTGGTCAAGTGCAAAGACCTAGCTAGAATGCTTGGCGTTCGAGAGACGTGCAACCCCTTGTCATCCACAAAGCGTTTCTTACAAACAAGAGTGTCAGTGACATTCTAATTATTTTTGTTAAACGTCTCATTCATCAGCAGTGCAGAGCGTTGACTGTTATTACATTGAAGTGGTTGTTATTTATATTGTGCCACTTGACCGTAATAGTTTATCATCTGTTTAAATATTAATAAATATCATATGTATAAATAAACAATTTGTGATATTTAAATTAGATCTTGAACATATTGGTTGAATTATAACTTTTTAAGAGAAATAGGTTACATTACTGTATAATTGAGTGAATGGACTATATTTAACATAAATGAGCGCGTTCACAGACACATTTTTAGCTGTCCGAGTTGGCGTCGAGCTTTTACGGACAAGTAATAATGATCTTTTGCTACTAAAAGCTTTAAGATTAAATCATAATGAATCACATCTCTAAAAGCAAATTCCGACCTTGCGCAATTGGCAAAACGGCAAATGGTATATTTATGGTATATTTGTTTGCATTGTTTCTGTTACATTTTTAATTTATGTATTTGCAAATAAATTAGTGAACTTTAGAAGTAACTGCTTGATAAATCACTTTAGCACAAGTGTCTCTGTAATTTCATATGTTTATTAAAACAATGTCATGATAATTTAAGTAAAACATGAAAATAATGTCTTACATATCTATTATCTTATTCCAAATCATTTCTGGGATAGCGGTAAATTTATCGTAAACCAGTACAATTTTGTCTAATTTTAAGTTTTTATGCTGGAAATATAATGTAAAAGTCTATGTAAGACTTGTTCGTCAAATCGGATTTTATCAGGAAAAGGCGCGGTTGCTTTCCTTTTTTTCTCGTTCATTAACCGACAAAAAAAAGAGATATCGCTTTTCTGTACAGATAAAAAATCGATGAGTGTAATTGACACGAGATATCTTTATCCATATCATGATAAAAAAGCATTCAATATTTATCATAACGACTTTGCGGAAACAATTTTTTTTCAAAGCTATAATACATAATATAAACTTATTACAATAAACTTTAATTAGATAATTAATATTAATATATATGTATGTATATATATATATATTAATATTAATTATCTAATTAAAGTTTATTGTAATAAGTTTATATTATGTATTATAGCTTTAAAAACAAATATATATATATATATATAATGCGACACTGTGAAGTACATATTATAAAATATACCATACAATTATGCCTATTGTCTCGTCCGGATGGAAATAACTATGTAGTCGTGCTCCTGCACGCCGATCCCGACAACAGATTTTAAATCCCCGCCAAAGCAAAAGATGGCGCGTCTAGCGCTCGTGCGGGGACCCTAGCGCTGCGTGCTAACCTGTCGAGCGCGCGCCTCTGCATGCCTCATTGTGTTCTGTTCACCCGATCCCATAACAGGTATCTCGCGTACAGTTTTTAGTATTTCAGTTTTTCTATCATGCCGAAGCATAAGAGCAAGAAAAAACACTCATCCAGACGCTCGAGAGACGACGCCCGTTCGCGCAGAGATTCCTCTCAGGATTCCTATAGATATAGGCCTCGAGAAAGCTCTCGTGAGAGATCTCTTTCCCAGCACAAGGAGGTAAGAGCGTCGCGCGAAGATTCTCGTCGTTTCAGTTCCTCCGGCCATCGAAGCTCCTCGAGGAATTCCTCGTCTCGTCGATCCCCTTCGAATGAGAATTTACTCGACATGCTCGATTGCATACGGAATTTAGTCGCACAGCGAGGCAGCGAACATAACCTCCTCCAGTCACAGGCGACTATCTCCTCCTCTGTTGCGACGCGTGGTCCGAGGGCATTGACCATGGAGATAGCCACGCTTGCGGGGGAAACGCCAACAACGGCTTTACCGGCTTCTCCACCTGCCTTTGAGCACACTGAGGAGGAACAGACGGTCGCTCAAGCAGACCGCGGCGTTGTACCAGGTATGTCCTCTTGCTGACCCAGTCTCTGCGCTTTTTCTGGCGAAGAGAGGACATAACCGATCTGTTTCCTCCCTCTCTTCTTTTTCTCTCTTTTTTAGTCCGGCCTTCAGACGAAGAGGGGCTTCCAACTAAGGGGGCGGTAGCCTTCGCCGACCCTCCGGTTACTACAGTCTCTGAGGCTCAGATTCAAGATACCCCGGAGGTCGCGTTGGCTAAAGAGCTGTTCGGCGACGCCCAATCGTCACAGGCAACTTTGACCTGCAACCCGTTAATTATGCAGGCGATCCAGTCCACATCCCGGAAGGGCCTTACCGAGGAAGTTCGCAACAGCCTTCTTTCCAAGTATGATACCAAGGACGAATTCGCCGGATTAGCTCCACCCAAGCTAAACAAGGAATTGCTGGCCGCATTGACCTCCTCTGTCATCAAACGTGACGAGTTCCAATCGCGCTCTCAGTCACAGGTTGGATCGTGCCTCCGAGCCCTCGCCTCAGGCATGTCGGTCCTCCTCAGCACGGAAATGTTTCAGTCGTCGCAAGAAGCCAAGCCGGCACTAGTCCTCTTTTCGGACAGCATCCACCTTCTCGCGGACCATTATTTTCGGCTCTCGCTCGCTCGAAGAGCTTTCACGAAGCCGTCTCTCAATATGGTCGGCAAGAATGCCGCGGAATCAGCTCCGATCGACGATTGCCTTTTCGGTCAAGATTTTTCGCAGACCCTGAAGGCGGCTCAGGCCTGTGAGAAGGCAGGTCGGGAGGCAGTCAAAACGTCCGCACCGTTGGGGAAGAAATCTTTACAGCCTGTGCGCCAGCAGACTCAGCCGCGGCGTGCTCAACCTTCCGCACCTATCAGGTCGGGAAACCAGAGAGCTCCCGCCCGCCCATCGACGGCCCGCAGGTCGGGAGCTCGCCACTACAAGAGCCGTCAGCACCGCTCACAATCCAGATCCCGCTCCAGGCATCACAACTAAATCAGGTACAGTCAGCAGGTCGCCTGAGCTTTTTCACCGAACAATGGCTTAACATTACGTCAGATCCGACAGTGCTGAATGCAGTTCAGGGGTACCGCATTCCGTTCGCTTCGCTCCCTTCTCCAAGACCTTACTTACAGGAGAGGGAGCTTTCCAACCACGACTCACTTCACTGTGACGCGGAAATCAAACGCCTTCGCGCCAAGGGGGCTATTGAGATGGTCGAACCCTCCGGAGAGCAGTTTGTATCGTCCTTCTTCCTTATCGACAAATCGTCGGGCGGTAAACGCTTTATTTTAAACTTGAAGGATCTTAATACTTATATCGAGCCCCCTCATTTTAAGCTCGAAGACTGGCGAACTGTCGTTCGCCTCATGCTGCCCGGATCACAGATGGCGACCCTCGATCTTGAAGATGCGTATCTACTAGTCCCTATTGCACAGGAGCATCGTAGGTTCCTGCGGTTTTGTTGGCGTCATATAACTTATCAATTCACGGCGTTACCTTTCGGCCTTGCTACGGCCCCCTTTATTTTTACCAAAATTCTCCGGCCGGTTATCACTAATTTACGCAAGAAGGGTTTCCAGTCGGTTGTTTATCTGGACGACTTTCTTCTCCTCGGCTCAACCAGTGAGGAGTGCAAGGCTAACGTTTTTAACACTATTGCCCTCCTCGAGTCTTTAGGCTTTTTAATTAATTACCAGAAATCTAACCTGGAGCCTTCTTCTAAACGTAGATATTTGGGCTTTATTTTTGACTCTAGTCAGCAATCTGTCTCGATTCCCCCCCACCGTCGTGCGAATCTACTCAATCTGACAGTCTCCATGGCTAATAAACCCTCATGCTCCATTAGAGAGTTCGCCAGCTTCATTGGTTCTCTCATCTCTATATGTCCAGCAGTCCAATACGGTCTCCTGTACACAAAAAACTTTGAGAGAGAGAAATTTCTATCTCTGTTAGACTCGGATGATAATTTCTCGACAATCATGAATATTCCTCCTTCTCTTCAGCAGGATTTTTCCTGGTGGATCAATATTTTCTCGGATCAGCACCAGGCCAACAAAATTCGCGAAAGCACCTTTCGCGTGGAGATCTTCTCGGATGCTTCCATGACTGGCTGGGGCGCCTCCTGTGGAGAACAACGTACACATGGCTGGTGGTCTCAAGCGGAAAAATTACTCCACATAAATACCTTGGAGCTCAAAGCGTCTTTCAACGCCCTTCGGTGCTTCGCAGGGCACCTGCGAGACTGCAACATTCTTCTTCGTATTGATAATACTACGGCGTTATCATATATTAATAAATTTGGATCAATTCAGTACCCTCATCTCTCGGATATTTCGAGACAAATTTGGCTCTGGTGTGAGGACAGAAATATTTTTCTGTTCGCCTCGTATATCTCCTCACTAGACAATTATATTGCTGATGCGGAATCTCGAGCCCTGGACCCGAATACTGAGTGGTCCCTGTCGGAGCATGCTTTTCTTTGCGTGGCTGAGGCCTTCGGTCCTTTTGACATAGATTTATTCGCTTCCGCGATAAACAACAAATGTGAGACCTACGTTTCCTGGATACCGGATCCGGGATCGATTGCAGTAGACGCATTTACCCTTTCCTGGGCAGAACTCAATTTTTACGCTTTCCCCCCATTTATCTTACTTCCTCGAGTTCTCAGGAAAGTGGTGGACGAGGGAGCAACGGGCACGGTGGTCGTACCCTGGTGGCCTTCTCAGCCCTGGTTTCCGTTGTTCCAACGTCTTCTAATATCAGACCCGTTGATTCTTGCTCCCAACCATGCTCTACTCTCTTCTCCTTTCAGGAAACAACACCCGGAATTCAGGACGCTTTCCCTGGGGGCCGGGAGGTTATCAGGAAGGCTTTTGAGGCCAAACTAGCTCCGCTTGCAGCGATTCCGGCGTTGACAGCCTCTCTATCGGAGGCCACCATTAGACAATATTCCTCTCCACTCCGGTACTGGTGGGAGTTTTGCATGCGTCACAACGTTCCGCTCTACTCTCCCAATGTGGCCCAGATGCTGGATTTTCTGGCTCAAGAGCTTTCTAGGACTTCCTCCTATTCGAGCCTCAATACCATAAGGTCGGCGGTGTCTCTTATTAGCCAAAATGAGATCGGCAACCATCCCTTGATCAAGAGGTTTTTCAAGGGCGTAGCATCACTCAGACCGCCTCGTCCTAAATACGATTACGTCTGGGACCCAGCACCGGTGATCACTAAAATGGCCTCCATCTATCCGTATGACTCATGCTCTCTGAGCACGCTGACCAGGAAGCTCGTCCTCCTCCTCGCTCTGGGTACCGGCCAACGTGCACAATCGCTCGCCCTGCTGAGAATCTCACACATCTCTCTGAAGGACAAGCTTTTCATTCGTATTCCGGACCGAATTAAAACCTCAGCGCCAGGCCGCCCTCAGCCGTTTTTCTCTTTCTCGCGTTTCCTGGAGCATGAAAGCCTCTGTATTTTCCGTTTAATGGAAGCTTATCTTGAGAAGACTAACTCTCTGCGTCCAAGCTCATGCGATTTCCTGTTTGTCTCTTTATCTAAGCCGCATAAAGCGGTCACCTCCCAGACAATCAGTCGCTGGATAAAGCAGGGCCTCGATGATTGTGGAATAGACACTTCGGTCTTCTCCGCTCACAGTACTCGCCACGCCTCAACCTCCCGAGCGGCACGTAAAGGAGTCACGCTTGATCTTATCAAGCGTGCAGCTGGGTGGTCGGGCGAGTCGCGTGTTTTCGCGAGTTTTTATAATAGGCCGATTGTAAATCAGGAGGATTTCAGCAACGCTGTTCTTCTCTCCTGAACACATGCTTGTTTATACATATTTTTTTTTTTTCTGTTTTTTGGAGTTTAGTTTATTCTTATTTCTCTCTTCTTTTTTGCACTTTCGAAGCTCCTTTACTCGAAACTGAGAAAGACGGAAGAGGGTAAGAGAGAAGCGGCCTACGAGTTAAGCTTATTTTTAAGAAAATTTAAGATGACCATTAATATGTGCTCTATCTTTAAACGATTCTTGTTTTGTCACAACGCTACTTTGTACGCGTATTCTTCATTTTCCTTGTATTTTTATAATGCTTTACGTTAATTATATTTATAGTCAATTTTCTTTTATCCTTTTAGGCGTTGTGTTTCTCGGCTAATCGCTGGGCTTTAAACAACTACATAGTTATTTCCATCCGGACGAGACAATAGGCATAATTATTAGATTGAACGAACTTACCTGTGAAGTTCGATCCTAATTATGCCATTTGTCTCGTCCGGATGGACTCCCTCCCTCTTTTTTATTGTTTCCCTCCCTCAAATTTAGCGATTAGCCTTCTCCTTTGAACTTATGAGGCATGCAGAGGCGCGCGCTCGACAGGTTAGCACGCAGCGCTAGGGTCCCCGCACGAGCGCTAGACGCGCCATCTTTTGCTTTGGCGGGGATTTAAAATCTGTTGTCGGGATCGGCGTGCAGGAGCACGACTACATAGTTATTTCCATCCGGACGAGACAAATGGCATAATTAGGATCGAACTTCACAGGTAAGTTCGTTCAATCTAATAATTACTGACCCAAATTTATATATTGATTTTTATGCGGCAATTGCACGTCGTAAAAACACTACCCGCTTGAAATAGACAATGTGCCAGAATTTTACAGTGGCTCTATTACGACATGTTGCGTCATTATTACGCCATGCTTTTCATATAAAACTCGTCACTTGCTTGTTCGGAGCTCAGAACACTCGCACAGTCTTGACAGAAAGCTTCAACCGTGTCAAAAAATCGCGTGTCCCTTCCCACAAAAATTAAAAACTCTACTTACACAATTGACATTTTGGACCGTAAATGTCTCGCAAGTTGCACCGATGCAAGTTATTTTCAAATCTTTCGAATTAAATTATATAATTTGAATAATTAATTTTTATCACAACTCAAATGGATTATCACTACATATTCCATTATCACATCATACCTATCGTAGACAGCGGAACAATCTAATTCACACCGTCGCGTCGCGACATTGTAAAATATGTAGCGTGAATTGTCTCTGTGTATTTGTTGTAGTTGTTTTGTATCCTTAGGCGCGTCGCAACTTTACGTGGTGTTCGCCCGGGGGTGCGAGCGAGGGGGGGGGAGGGGCAGGGGAGGACTGTGTACTTTGTTTCTCTGGGACAGTGTGTTTGCGTACTTTATTATCAGATATACAGACATAAGTCGATTAGCGAGTGGGTAATTTCACTTCAGGTCCTTACCATCCCGCGTGACTTTTACGCGACGACTTTTCTTTCCGATCGTTCGCGATTGCGGACATCTTGGCAGCCGACCCGTAAACACTTATCCTCGAGCGATTATCACGCAATCGTGTCTGACTACGCGCTGGCGCACTTCACTTACCGAAATCCAAAACCACCTTTCTCGAGTGACCGCAGGCCGTGGTCGTCACGACGGAATTTCGTATCAAGGAAAAGCGCGGTCTCACTTTCCTTTCTTTTTTTTTTCGTTAATCGATCGACGGAAAAAAGAGAGATATCGCTTTTCTGTATATACGGATTAAAAAAAAAAAAAAGAATCCTACTACCGCAATAAGGATATTACGTCGATTTATTCGCGCGCTTTCGTCGTCTTTCGTTCCCTTCCTGAAACTCTCTGACTGGCTCTAATAAAAGACCCGAACGGGTCAGTCTCTGGATCCCATCGTGGTGGGAGCTTCGACAAGAAATCAAAATAGATTGCCGGCCGGCGTGGTTTCCGGTTGGATTAAAACCAACTTGAGGCAACATTCCTTGATCAAACACCTGGCACTTTTCATATTTGCTTTTCATAGGTGAATTCCGTTAAATCTCAAAGAATCTCACATTACATAATTCCTATTATATAATATAAAGCTTTAGACATTATATGAATTACAACGATATATATTATATATAATAATTTTGACTAAATGGAATAATTTGCAGTAAATTTATAATAATTGAGAATGAAACACTATTGCCAATTTTATTCTAGAATCCTGGAAAATTTTAAAAAATTTTTATTTTAATAACAGATTTTTAAATTAGTCTAAAGTCGTTTTCATTGAATTGCAATGTCAATGTCTCAATAATCTTCAAATTCATTCATATTCTAATTCAAATTCTTTTAAGCAAATAAAGAAATTAAATGACAAAGTTGTTTCTGAAAGACTGATATTCATCGAAACCTTAAATGTTCCGAAATTGCTCAATCAAGATATACATATGCATTACTGTTTACTTGTTTAGCGTCATATTTCTTGTAAATTGTATACCGTGTAAATTATTATGACTTGCCAACTGGTTTGCTGGATCACAATGAAAAATTGGGAATCTTGGCGCATAAACTGGCGGTTCGCGTTGTCGTAATATAATTTGCATTGCGCAGTTCTGAAAGTGACCGGTCGGCTATGATGTTCCTCCGCTATCTTACTCGATCTCTATTTTCGTTCATCTAAATAAAGCCGAAAGTGGCCCAGATTCTACGCAACAAGCGAAACAACGGCGTGCGATCGCGAGACATTTCATATTATTCTTCAGATATTTTAAGAGAGGGCTAACGCCCCTCTCTTATTTCCACGTTGCATCATATTATCGTATCGTTTCGCAATATACAACGTATAAATGAACACAGTAAGCGAAATAATACATGTTAACATGTTAAAAAGCGCAAATAATTGAAAGGATCACGCTGCAGAATCGCATAGATGTATTGTAAAATTCAAACATATGCCGATTAGCGCTAGCTTGTCTCGTAAATGTAGGCATATACATACAGAAACATAAATCTTGTACTTAAGAAAGTAATTATTCAATTTATTCTTTATTATTCCATTATTCAATTTTTAGTTTTCATTTAAATAACGGTCATCTTTACAAAGATTATTTTCTGGAAAATAGTTTTAAAATATACACTCATTATTTATTCGGAATAGGTAATATTTATTTAAATTAAGCTTTTATATGTATGCACATATAGAAAAAAATATTTAAATTAAGTATTATTTATTTAAAATATTTCATAAGTTCATATCTAATTTATAATGTCATAGTTTATCATAAGTACACGGAAAGAATGTTCTCTTAAAAATCACTCTGAAAATCGTGGCAATTGTGAGACAATGTGAATCTCGAAGAATTTCACTACACTTTTAACAAAATTTACTAAAATTTTAATAAACTTTACTATACTTTTAAAAAAATTTACTAAAACTTTGCCAAATTTTATTAAAATTTTAGTAAATTTTGTTAAAAATATAATAAAATTTTTCGAGTTTCACATTGTCTCACAATTACCACGATTTTCAGGATAATTTTTAAGAGAAAATTCTCTCCGTGTATAAAATTTATTCAAAACATGTTCCAAAATTTAATAATTTAATACTTCAGTTAAGAATATTAAGTTAAAATAAAACTTCTCTTTGTTTATTAGTCTAATCTTTGACAAAATTTTATATTAGTTTAAAGAATTCTTTTTTTCAGTATATAATAATGCATTTTTCTAACATTTGTGAAGAGTGTATTTTAAGACAATTACGAAGAGAAAGAGAGAGAGAGAGAGAGAGAGAGAGAGAGAGAGAGAGAGAGAGAGAGAGAGAGAGAGAGAGAGAGAGAGAGAGAGAGAGAGAGAGAGAGGGAGAATATTCTTTGTTAAAGATAATCATTACTTATTAGAAGAAAAAAAGTAAATCGAGTCATCGCTTTTCTTGGCTTTTTTGTAGAATTAATTTTCTGTAAGTACTTCAATGCACTCTTGTAACGCAAAAGAAGTTGCGTCTTTTCGCGAGGAATCAGTTGGGTCTTATTGTTAGAGAAAATGCGTTCATTGAAAACCAAATCGTCGGGATGCTCGACTTGAGCGTCTTGACTTGAACCTTGACGACAACTTATATTTAGGTCACTGAGATTTCAGGTTTTCTTAATGCAAAAGCAATGCCATCGGCGTAATAAACGTCTGGTGAAATGATGTACGGTACGAGGTATAGCCTTACGGCGTCGCGAGACTGCCTTAAATGGATAGAACGACTCTGTCGACATCCCGGGAAAGAGCGCATTCGGGTACAAATACGATCGGATTGCGCATAATCGATTCCATGCAGTCTCTCAGTCTTAAATTGTAAATCGTCAAATGTCGCGACTGAGATCTCCCTTTTCACTTTTTTTTTTAAATTTGTTCATACATTTATACTTTATATTGTTTAGCCTTTTGTGCAGTTTCTTATCGATGCTCACGCATTTCGCGGGCATTCGTGGCAATCGTCAATGCCCAGTTTCACGGATCGCTGCATTAAATAGATGTGCGATGAAGACGTACCGTCGCCGGTAAGGCAGATGGCTGAGGATAAACTCGCTAACCACTGCGGGCTGACAATTACCTACCTTGACTACTTCAACAGTTTTTCTTTGTTAACGCCCAACGATAACTTTGTTCTTAGCAGATATTATTCGCTATTGTTTTGCATATATTTTTAAATAAACATTTTATCCACCCTGCAAGAGTCTCTAATTACTTTTTTTTTAAACTGTCCATTTATTTATATAACTGTTACTGTGTATGTGTATGTATGTATGTATATAATTTTGAAATTTTGACGCAAATTTAACAAAACTCAATGATACGATATTGAACTTGATTTTTAAATTTATACGACTTAAAAATTTTAATTATCTGTATAGAACATCGTATATAACATCGTGTATAAATAATTATTGTATCTCTCTTTTGAATTCTCTTAGTTCTTACATTTTGTAAAAATTTTCTATAATTTTTCTATTGAATTATAATGTAGAAAAATACTAATGTTTAATTATTATAATTTTTTAATTCAAATAAATTTTTTATAAATAAAATTTAAAGAAAATTTTCACAAAAAGAATATAGAAATTATTTCATCGAATTATAACATTTCGTACATAGCTAATAGTTAAAGAACCACAAATTTTCTGTGCAAGTTCTGTACGGTAACAATTCGAGAAAACAATAAATTTAAGCTTAGCAATATTATTTCAAATAACGACTCTCTTTTTTTTGTATCCGTATAAGTGTACTTACCTCATCGCATGCAGCGCATCTCGGCTTAAGTTGTTCCGCATAATGCCTCTCGCAGAAAAGCATGTCGTCGTGCACACAGTAAGCGAGATCGACCAGGAGTTCTTTGCAATCCGTGCATCTGAAGCATGTCGGGTGACAGAGGAGACCCAGTTTGCTGGCTGACACAGCGAGGCTGCCATATTTCAGGGACGATTCGCACACGCCGCACTCCTGGAAGACAAAAGCTTGGATATTAGAAACTTCAACGATGTTGACACGGATTCGTTTACTACTCGGAATTAATCTCCATTCTATGTCAAGTTTCATTACATGTCTTGTAATGTCATGTAATGAAGAATCTTATTTGAGATTGGTATATAAGCAATTCTTGTATCAAAACACTTTTATATTATACAAAACATTAATTTTTAGAAATTTTTAGAAATTTTTTTACTTGCTCAGACAGTACACCATATTTATAATAAATTTTTATTACAAATTATTTTCAAGTATTACATAAATATTTCATACATATTTTATATGTACACAAAAGAAGGAGTAATGAATATTAGATTTATTACTGGTCGTTTCATAAATGCAGGCCTTTAATTTGAGAATGTTTCTTTTAGCGTGTATATAACAATTTAGAATCAATGGCAGGATTTGAAATTTTGACACAATGTTACATTCGAAAACGAGAGTGTTTTTATGGGATTTGATTTTGGATATACCGATGATTAAAAAATGATGGCCATAATTTAAGTGTAAAAAATAGTTTTTCATTAATATTATTGAAATTTTGACACATTGAGACGGGGAGAGACGGGGAGAGACCGGGAGAGATGGGGAGAGACCGTGAGAGACGGGGAGAGACCGGGAGAGACGGGGAGAGACCGGGAGAGACGGGGAGAGACCGGGGAGAGACGGGAAGAGACGGGGAGAGACCGGGAGAGACGGGGAGAGATAGGGAGAGACCGGGAGAGACCGGGAGAGCCGGGGAGAAACCGGGAGAGACGAGGAGAGACGGAGAGAAACGGGGAGAGACTGGGAGAGACGGGTAGAGATGAGGAGAGACGGGGAGAGATAAGGAGAGACCGGGAGAGACCGGGAGAGACCAGGAGAGACGGGGAGAGACCGGGAGAGGCGAAGAATGTTTCTATTGTGTTTAAATTAAGATAATCAATTAAGATAATAAGAAAAATAAAGATGGCTGTTATTTTATTTAAAAAAAGGAACTTATTTAAAACAGTCTTTTGAATGGATTTCTAAATCCATGGCAGCTTTTAGAAAAAAAATTAGAAGTACGTGAATAAATGAATATTAGATTTATTAAAGATAGATAAATGCTTATTCAAAAATAAAATAAAAAGAGCAACAGTAAAGCAAGGCTCTTGAAAGTTAAACAACGAAAGCAAATGAAAATTTGAAAAAAACGTAGCATAAGAATAGAGAGCCACAGCAACGCGTGGCAGGGCATAGCTAGTGTGTAATATTTATGATAAATAAAAAATAAATATTTATGATAAATATTTTTAATACGTATAAATCTACACCATTTATTCAATCTAAGATCACAAAAATATTTATGACATATTTTGACAAATATTTAAAAAATATTTAATTAATTATTATTAACATTTTGTAAATCTTTTATAAATATTGTGCGCTATCTGAGTGTTGCTGATTATTGAAAGCTCTATATACTCACGAGATCTCTCTCGAGGACTTCTTGCACGCTACCGATGTCCAAGGCGATTTCATTCCTAGCGGCCATGAAATCATCAGCGCTACTGGCATGTTTGGGATCTAAGTGGCGACAGTAAGCCCTTGCTAGATCCTGTTTAGGCAACTGGATCGCCAATTGACGGTCTCTATGTCGTTCGCCGGGCGTGCCGAGTCTTGGTACTGCGATTTCCGGTAGCATGGAGAAATATTCTTCCATCTACGAGTAACAGTTTATCAGTTTTAATTACACAAGCTACATTGAAAAAATAAGTAAAAATTAAAATGAAATATATAGCAGGCTCTTTGTGGAATAAAAATTTATATAATAAAGGATAATAAGATAAAGGTACTAAGAAAATTATGGAGAGAGAGAGAGTCATACATATAAAATACCTTCATCACATACAGCTCTTCAATATTTTTATATCGTCAACTCTTCAACCTTTTATATACATGCCTATATACATTTTAAAAGTTGAAGATGAGTAAGAGATTAGGAATAAGGATAAAAGAAGTGTAGAATAAGGTTTTGATAATATTATAATGTGACAATAAATGTAATAATTTATTATAGCTCGGAGGTTTAGATTAGAGATTAAAAAATATTTAAGATAAATTTTAAAAAATTCAAAAAACTAACAAAAGTAGATACAGAAATAGTTTTAGCTGATAGATTTTAATTAGTCATTAATAGATATGTGTGATTAAGTTTATATTATAAATCAAGTCTTGGCAGAAAAGTTGAAATAAATAAATATTTTAATTACATAAGCTGCAATTATATCTTTATTTGTGAATGCTAATAAAATTCTATTGCAAACATATACAAACAAGTAATTTAACTTTTCTTTAGAGTAACTACGGAATATAAGCTTTCCAAAAATATCATTATTTTCACTTCTATATGAAAATTACGATTTTCTTTTGCTCATGCTGCTTTCAATAAGAAGACGTACAAACGATTTACACGATGGGATATCAATATCACGCTTTGAGCATCGAAAACATTGCAAATGCATCACGGTGATCGGCCGCAAGTGGTCTGGACTCGTAAAAAGAAGAAAACCGTAAGGAACGTTCGTAATAAAGCACACCGGCGGTGATAAAGACCAGTTCGTAGCCGTAAAGCTTCGCACCGGGATTTTTCAAAAAATATTGAAGGTTGGCGGCACGCCAGGATTCTCGTCAGTCGTCATACGTCTCGCACGTCTATTTCGCTATGCACGCTTCGCTCCTACCTTTCCTCCGCCCACAACCACCCGTTATTATCCCATTCGCTTCGCGATATAAACCGCAAACGATCATTTAGGGGAACCACCTTTGTCAGTTGTGTGAAATCTGAAATCTGCCCATGCGCGAACGAAGGTAGACGCATTTTGCGACATTCACAGATTAGAATTGCAATAAGCACGATGCAAATTAGAAAATAAGAAACGAGAATATTTTTACTAAAGGTAGAGATAAAATGGAAAACCTTCAAAGAATATTTAAAGAATTGTTTATTTGACAGTGAAAAGAGAAAGAGAGAAAAGAGTGTATAAGATTTATGATCTTTTCTACAAACATTAATTTTAAAATACGCAAACAGTGAAGTATTCTTTATTTTCTACATAGCAACCTGTTGATACTTCTTTTGTCTACATTTACCTAAATTTGTATCAACTATTTATATTTTTAATATTCGTTTTTAACAAAAAAAAATATAACAAAAATAATGGAAATGCTCCCGCAAAAAAAAAACAACAAAAAGTCTTACTTTATGCGATGGAAGTCCGGGAGGTGCCCAAGCGAGGCCTCTTTCTCTGGGATCAACACCGATAGGTCCATTTGACTCGTCGCCTTTAAGTCCCAAACGGGATCTAACGGATACCCATTCCTCGTGGCAGACATCGTGGGCCTCGCGCGGACACTTGCAGCTGGTGCAGTTTTTTCTGTAAGAGAAAAATATTGTTATGTAGAATCAACTCTTCAGCAGCAACTCATGCGCAAACCTTGCCACTACTCGTGACAGGCCGATGTAAGCTCTAATTTAATTACAGAACGAATAAGATTATCATATATAAGATCTCGCGACTCAATTAAAGTCTTTCGATTAAATCTTCTTCGTTCAGGAAAAGTGGTTCTCTGATAAATATTTGCTGCGTGTCGTTCATTAACTTCAAACATGGCGCCCTGTGATGAGGTATCCAATAAACTTTTATTACCTTTATATGCCATGCTCGTGCACCGATAATCATTAGGCCAAGTGCTAACAATTTTTGTTGTTGGAATTTGTGTTACATTTTTTTCTTTATTTTTACAACGATACTTTTATTTATTATTGCGTTAACTCTAAACGTTCGCGAATAACTTTGCGACAATTATCACTATTTAATTACTCTGCATTACTATATTGCAGAATTGCATTAATTAACTTGTGTTAATTAATTAAGTGAAGTGTTAATTAAATAAGATGTCATAAAAGAGTAAGGACAATAACTGTCGCTTATGATTGCATCGAACGTTACGAGAATACAAAATATAGTTGCTATAAAAGTCGAAAAATATATTTGAATAAACGTTGAGGAAAGAATTATTATTATATTACAAAACATAATAAAATACATGAAGAAAGCGTCGCAGGGCTATCTGCAGCATTTTGCACTTGTATCTTACTCGTGATTTCTTATTTGCAACAAATCGACGGATCGATCGATGAATAGCCTTGCGACAGACGCGACCGATTAGCATAAGTAATACATAATATTTGTAGCGAGGCGCGTGAAAGATATCAATATCCATATGTACGTAGCGCGTGGGTGCGACAGGAAACTTTTATACTGGCGAAAAGAGCGTGCGAAAGGCACCGGATCGATACCAGCACTACCGTATCGAACGGCGATCGTATAATCAAGGGGATGCATTTGCGCCGGACGTTTATCGTGGTTTTACCGCACCCTTCCGGATGTCGGTCTCAAGGTCGCCAAGACCCTTGCCACTAATGCGAGGGAGACCTTCTCTCGTAGCTATATCTATGCTCCTTGTACGCGATATCAGCCGGATAAGGATTCGAATTATCGCGTAGGTAAGTATTTATCTTTTTCCTTTTTGTCCTTGTGCTTTTTGTCTTTATTTTAAGATCCATTTGCGCAAAAAATGCTCGTTATAAATTAGCATTTAGCATTTAATAATAATTTATTCCTTGCTTATTCGAAATAAAAATTTTTATTTAGTTTTTATAATAATTTTTATCGCAATATCTTAATGAAGCTTTTAATTTAATTTTGAATGGATGCAGATATTTTTCGTCATATATTATCTACAGTCTATACACATGTTATTTAAATTGTGAGATATACAAATTATTAATAAGCAGTTTTATTATGTCTAATTTGTACTTGATTTCTTTTTACGTAATTATATTTTTCGATATATATATATTTTTTTACGTTTACTATATTTCTCAATTTTGTATTATATACTATATTAAATTAACACGAAATTTCTTAAGATTTTAATTATATTTAATATTTTATTTTTAATAAATGGTTTTTTCATAAGAATATTACATGACAAACATAGTGAAATAAGGTAAGCACATCTTAATGATCGGACATACTTATATTCTAATACTTACAAAAAATTTTATCAATCTCACCCACACAAATACTTTTTTTATTATAATATTAAAATTTAATTATAATCTTTAAATGTATTTAAGATTATAATTAAATATTAATATAAAAATGTTTAATAATAATAAGTTTCTGTATAAGTGCCTGAATTCAGGTATGCATGTTCGATTACTGGAGAGTTTATCTTTTTTACAGAATAATAAAATTTTTTAAATTCTGTTTTAGTTCCCTGTTTAATATCTAAAATATTAGACTCGATAAAGGCCGAGAAGAGTAGTACATAAAAACACAAAATGTCAAGGATGATTCTCATTATAGGAAGTGTCTCCGAGGGCGTATCATCGGTGATTTCCGTAATGTCATGTTGATAATGTCAGTCGTACAATTATCTTATTTGCCAACGAACCGTAACTCGCGGTCTCACGGAGAATCCTGGAAACTATTAAAAAGAATCCTCGTAGATCTTGAAAAGCGTCCGTTTATTCCTATCCCCTCGTTACAGCTCAACTTAATCTTACGCCTTGTCGAACGCGTTTCGTTATTTTACGCGAGGTTGGGTGCAAATTAATGTTGACGCCTCGTTAATTCAATGGACGTATGTAATGTTATACTTGCACGTGGATCGTAACTCACGTCGGCGATTGCTGCCCACATATACACTTACTGCCGTCACTGATCGCAAACGTGCAACGCTCGCGAAATTATTTCTTTATTTTTAACTCTTACCTAGTTATGGTAAAAAAAAAAAACTAAATGCTGAGTCATAGGTATAAAAATGAAAAAATACATTATAATACGCGGAACGTATCATTGGATTTATGGCACTTGTTTTTCATCATTTCCCATTTTTAAAGATCATAAATTTGACAACAAATTTCGTCAGATACTAACTGTACCTTAACTTTTTTCGGAAGAACTCATGCGAAATTGCTTTTTACACAACATTTTTAGGAATTTATTATTAGCTTGAGATAATGTATCTTCTGGCATGTATCCGGTTTACTTTATGATTCAATAATCGAGACTTAAGAACATCAAAGAGGAATTTTATTTCGGGATCATATCAGATATCGATATGGCGAATTAATTTTACAAGTGGGAGGTGTGACGCGCGAAATAGCGCGATAAATTTCACGAGAAATTCTTCTCCTTTTAAAAAGTCGTAAAACATGTCGGGAACGCACGGAGAGGAAAAAGCATGAAAGTCGAAAGAGCGGAGAAACACGGCGTGCTAAGCTGTCAACTTATGTTAACGCGACTAAGCAAAGAGAAAAAAGGGAAAACGAAAAACATTTCTCATGCTATAACAAGATTGGGTTGTAATTAATGCTGATATTAGAAGAAAAAAAACACTTATTTCTGTTAGTCAGAAAATTATACATAAGACTGATGATAAACTGTTGCATCTTGTTTAATAAGAGGATGTAACGATAAGAAGAAGTAAAAGAGGCTGTGTGCTTGATCTCGAAATCTGGTTCGCGAGCAAATGTGGCAGCGTGAAAAATCAACTTCGTTAACCTACAAATGTAGTCCAACATAAATCATTCGGTTGGGTTTGGCTTGGCGCTGCTTGCCCGCCGTTTTCCATCGTAAAGCACTGCGGAAACTGTGAGAGGCTTCGCCTAATAGATACTAACGGATACTAATTGCGTTCGCTCTACATTCACTGAACATTAGCAATCTCCTAAAAACCGGTTAATGGATAGGACCACATAAGATCTTTCGCAAACAACAATTCCGAATCAATGGAATCAAAAGCTTGAGTTAATTAAAATTCTTACAAAAAGCCGCTTTAATTTTCTTTTAAAGTCATTAGAAAAGGAAATCTTTATTCGTAAAATTTATTGCCAAGGGAATTTTCAAGTTTACGATTACAAATTACAAATTGATTTTTATATTCCGCCTTGATGACTTTATGTTAAATAATTTGATGGGTATAAAAGTCAAAATTTACAATGCGCGATATATTTCGACAATCGCTTTAAATACGACAAATCTAAACTTCAACACGTTATGGACAAGATGTAGAAAGTCTCTTGAATGTATTAATAACACGATCTAGATTTCACAGCTGTACACTCATTTTTACTCCTACGAGTACATTTATCAAATCAGGCGTATCATCAACCGCACCACATGCAATTACCTAACGATCAGCTCAAACAGCTCGAACTGGTCGAACACCTTGCAGTAGAGATGCAGCACCCGGACGCAGGCCCACTTCATGCCAGGCCACGGTGCCAGGCTGAGATCCAGACCGTCCTCGAGGGGACACTTGCCGATCGCCATGCTCCGTCGGAGTTCCGCGCCGGTGATGGTCGGGTATCGGTTCTTCCGGTCCAGCATCGGGTTCCGCCTGCGTGTCTGCAGCGGTTCCGCGGAACTAGGAATTAGGCCCCGCTTGATCTCCGCGCCGGACAGAGTTGGGTAACGGTCCCGCCGTTCCAGGGACGAGGTCTTCCGGTAGAAGTCCTTTTCCGGAACGGACGGGCACCTGGTGCGCATCGCAGCGGTCTCGAGAATGGGCGGGCTCATGGGCCGTTTCTTCGGCTCCGGTATGCGGACGCGGACGCCCTGCGGCTCGGCGCCAGGCGTCGGCACGCACGACACCCGCACTTCCATCTTCGGGCCTTCCTGACTCGCGGGCCCCTTTGGGCTCATCCTCGTCGGGCCCGAGTTCGGTCTCGAAAGCAAGGTCGGCGTCGTGTGACGCCTCTGCAGTCGCTCGTTCAGGATGCCGACTTGACAATCGGCGTCATGGTTCCTGGATTTCCTCCTTTGTCGCTTTCATTTTCGTCATCGTCTTCAACGATACTTATTCATTAAAAACGGATTTATTTGTCTCGGTTAATCAGCGTGTATTATCCCCGAAATAAACAAAATAGTTTACGATAGCACGAAGAATGTTGCTTCGAGTTGATTTTCGGAAAGGCGATACGATTATTCTTAGTCCACGTTTTAATTAAGATTTGGTATTAAAATAGATCCGTTATGTGAAATTGTGATGATCACGTAATCGATTGAAGAAAACGAGCTTACAGCTGAGGATGGAAGAATTTGTCCATTAATAAACTGCACTTGGCAATATGTCCTATAAGAGATGCATTCGTATCTCGTGAGATTTATTATTTCTAGTTTTACAGTTGTAACCTGCTTTTAATTTTTTAAAAGCAATAGTCCGTTGAAAACTATAATGAGTAAAACTTTCCATTTTATTTTGTCTTTAAAAATGTTACGTAAGATAAATAAAAAAATGCGTCTTTTATATTTTAAATGATAAATATAAGATATGGAGAAACATTTTCTTCTAAAAAATATTTTTGGATTAAAAATCGAATATTAAAGATTACAGAAAAATTAAGCACTAACAATAATTGGCTATTGCACATGCAAACATTTCAAATTGTGAAAGTGCAATGAAGAGTGCAAACGCGAAAAGTGTAACCGCATTATCTGGATGCAGAATACATCGTGAACCGGGAATACTCGAGTAAGTCGAGCACACCTATGTATGTGCTCCGCGCGAGATAATCTGGTTTATATCTCCGTGGTAAACGAGACGCGCGGATCATCATAACGCAAACATCGCGTCGGCGTCATAGTTCTCGTGACCGTAGTTTATAATTTAGGCAAATCGATATTCGCGGTTTATTTTACGATCGGCGGCGAATGGGTGCCCCGACTGTCTTCGCGAAAATAATTGCAGCGCGCCACTATGCGCCGCGCACGTTGGCGTCGTCGTCCCGTGGATGCACGGCGGACGAGCGAAACGCGGGTGCGTACATATCGTTGAATTTATTTTCATTGCGGAAATCGCCGCGATTCCCAGTCATCCGGTTATTTATAGTGAGGAAAGATCGTCGGCCCCTCGTCCCGCACGAACGCGCGAAAAAGGATCCGGAGGAGCAGAGATCGAATTCCCCCCGCTTTCCCCTCTCCCTTCGACATCAAAGAAATCGAATATCATAAGACTGACTGCTGGCCAAGTTAATAAGTCGTTTATTTGACGTTTCGAGGGCACCCTCGTTTGATCGGTTTCACTTTTTCAATCTCTCTCTCTCTCTCTCTCTCCGCCTTTTTATTACTAAAACATGCATTTTTGATAAACCGATCTGGTGCATTGAATCACGTGCATGAAGGTAACAATAGTATAAAATATAATTAAAAAATCTGATTTTTTAATTTTTGTTCATATTTATATTTTTGTAAATAAATTTTAACACTAAATAACAAAATCTGTCAAAATGATGGGTTTCAGATTTCTACATTAAATTATAAAAATTATTAAGATGATTTTTATCGATGTTTCCATTGTCAAATTAATTATTTATATATTAAAGATATTAAAAGTAATGACAAGTACCTATGTAAAAAAGTTGGAAATAAAAACAAAGAAATAGTAGAAATTGGTGTACATTAATATCAATTGTTCTAGTGTTAAATGCAATCTTAAAATAATTTCTATTTGATTTTGTTATTTAATGCACTTTTAAAGTATTAATTTTATTATTACAGAATTAATATTCTTTAAAACAATTACACTGATAAGAATTGATTTGTCTAACATTCATTTCTGCTTTAAAAATTTACTCTCAAAATATTTTTAGATAAATGATATTCTATTACCCATCAAATGTATGTAATTATCCAGTTACGTATAAAAAAAACATTAATGTCAGATGAGTTCGAGCAATTAAAAAAAAAAAACACACAAGCGTCAGCTCGTGAAGCTAATCTTTCGATCGATACGCGCGATTGACTTGCCAAGGCGGGTTTTAAGGAATGCGTTTACGGTCGCATGTAAGCGAATAATATCGAAGTGCCGTACGCTGTCCGACTGGCAGATTATCCTGATAAATCTGACAGGGTAGATAGCAGAACGCGGTTGGCTTGTCGTATCGTCCGACTTTGATTCGTCTAAAAGAGCAACGCTAAAGTTTTAGACTCTAATAATACAATTTCGGCAGCGAAAACATACCGATATACATCGATAACTCTTTTAGCTAGATTTTATGCTAAACTCAGTGTAAATCATAATCTTTCAATTCCAATTCAATAAAAAAATAATAGATAAATATTCTACGCATCACTGAATCTTACATCTTTCAATTTTTTTTTATAAAAAATGTTGGTTTCAATATTTCAATATTTGATATGTAAAACGCTTGAGAAAAGTTTTGGATCAAAGTTATATTGTGGAATTTAAATATACATTCTTTTAACATTCACTCATTTCTCGAAATTAAGCGAAAAAGAGTTGAGTCACTCTCTAAAGATTTATACAAAAGAATTTGCACGATTAAAGTGGCGATCGCACGTGATATTCCGACGATTCGATCGTAGGAACGCGACCAAAAGAATGCGGGCTCTTTGATGTTGACATTTTTCACGTGTTTCGCGGAAGTGCATTAAGCTCGAATTGCTATTTTTGCCCAATTCTGCTGCACGCGCGGAATAAAACATCCCGGCCGGAGCTGTCGATGAAAGCTGTATAAAAGGGATTGACGTAAGTGAGAGGAGGCGGTAACTCTACGCGGCACGCACCGGCCGAATTAATGGATTACTATAATCGAGAGCAATGACGTTTATTTAATAGGGCACGTACGCTTTTCCATCGCGGAAACGTCTTTACCTGGAAAACAGCTATTTCGCCCGCAGGTGAATCATCGCGGTGGAAAGGGTGGCCGTTAGTCAGTCACAGATTCGCTCTGCCAAGAGGAAAAGCTAAAACTAGGACTCCCGACGCATCTTGACACACGTGCGGGGACAATAATCGTTATTATAATCATCCGCGAAATGCAGCACCGCTACCCAAAAGCAACCCGGAAAGCATCCCGAGAAAAAAAAAGAGCTGCAGCTTTCATTTCTCGTAAATGAATATTACATAAAGACTTTGACTACAACTCTGCGAAGCAATAATTTAAATCTCATACATTTTATATTTTACATTATATTTTTACCTTATATGTTTTATCTAACATGCCAAATTTTCGGTTCATTTATGTAATTAATGGAAATAAATTTAATTTTTCAAAAAATTACACCTTTTTTACTCGTCTTTGTTAACCTTAATTTATTTTAAATTTGTAGATACGAGCCACTTCTCCATTGAATAAAAATTAAGCTTGCCTATGAAATTGACTTAACTACGCGGGAAAAATGTAGAGTTGCAATAAATAAAACGCTTTAAGACGGATAAAAAAAAGAAGGAGCGGTTCTCGGCAGGAGCGGACACGACGGTTCCATTGTGCTCTACGAAGACACACTTTTGAGGTCTATTTTTCGTGGATCGGTGGTTCGTAGATCGCGCGCGCTCCGGGCAGCGGTATGTAAATCGCTCGGTTGAGCTACTGACAGCTGGTGTCACGCGGAAGAAGGCGCCCGGAAGCTTTCGACTAGCACAACATCGCCGCCGACAAGTCGACCGAGGATCGGAGGCCGCGCGGCTAATAGCTATTAATTAGATAAATGCACGCTATATATAAACGCCAGTAATAGTCCTCGGTGGAAATAGACGCAATAACGCACGTTAAAACGCAGCTTCTCGCAGCGTTCCGCACGAAATATCTCGGGTGTTCCCCGTAAGATGAAACGGGAGAGAAAGTGGTCGCGGTGACTGACTAAGCGCGTCTTTCCTCACCACCACTGCTTTGTGGCGCTACAAATATAGAAGGAACTGACCGAGTGATCGAGATAATCATAAGACAAATGACGCTGTTTTACTTTACGACCCCGTAAATAAAGCTTAATGAAAAAATATGTATCCTGCATCCAGAGTACGAGCTAGGAAAAATATTTCTCTCGTCGAGCACGTTTGCTTCGAGTGCAGTCGCTACGTCCTCTGTTTATATATTACTCGAAATAAATGTCGAGTAATTAAAAAATACTCAATCGTTCCAATTGACGAACGTACCCGACACTAGAATCATCCCGAGTCGTATCATGATTCGAGTCGACCTCGTCGAGACGCGCGCGCGCGCGCACACGTACATTAGCTCACACGTCTTTCAATATATAATTATACCGTGTACAATATATACGCTCTGTAATTAAGTTTTTTCCAGCTAGCTGCACACTGTGCGTCTCCCGACGCGGACGGAAAAATCAAACTTTTCTCAACGTCACTGCCATCTTTTCCCGGAATCGCCGATAGAGGTTACTTTACGATATCGAGCCTGGGAAAACGTTGACGTTCAGCCCCGGACGATAATAATCATAAGACGAAGAGACGCGAAACTATGCCACGCGCGCGTCACGTAAGAGTGCATCCGCAAGAGGAGCGTGCTTCAAACTGGCGCCATGCGGTTCGACGACGGCGACGTCGGTAGGTGTGTACCTATAGTTAATACCGGGTGACCGCGCGGAACGGCGTGCCGTCGCGATGGCGCAAGCGCGACTACGATCGCATCTCCGTCGCTCCGTGGGACGGGAAAGCTCGGCCAAAGCTCCCACCTTGTGCTCGGGGCGAGCCGCAGGGTAGCCCGCGAGCCTCGATCAGGCGAGCACGGACTCCGGGACATTTGGCGCAAATGAGACGCTCGTCTGCCTGATGCGACGGCGCGTCAGGCAGAAGGAAATCTCACGGGATGACGATGCAACTGTTGCATTATGCGTCCGTCCTCACGTAATCCCAAGAACGCGTCCGATTCTCCTCCGATCTGTCTTCGATAACTCAGCAAAATTCACTCCGTGAATGCATAATGCAATGGATAAATTGAAAGAGTTTGAAGAAGACGTTTCAGTTTGTTTTCCTTCCGATTGCTATGTAAAAAGTAATCGTGTCTATTGTACAGAAAATATTGATTTGTAAATTTATTGTTAATTAATCTCTTAGTAAAATTAAATCTAGTTATCGTATTGATTTGACGGAACTGCACAAATTTATCTCCTCTTATATTTCTTTCTGTTTCTGCCTTTTTTCTTTCTTCTACATAATTTTGGGATATTTGTGTCAATCACATAATATCTGTTCAATCGCAAATATTATATATAATTAAAATTGTTAATTCACTGTTTATTATAAAAAAAGCGAATGCAAAGGAAGATAATACGGGTGACTCGTGTTTTAACAGGAATTACGTTGCAAGACCGACGTTTAAGTCCCGATCCAACCAGTGTCGAGCATTTAAGTTGCCATGTAAAATGACACTGTAGCATTTCGCTTCCCTCGTTAAGAAGAGCGTTCGTGCGCGATTCGCGGGCTCGCCAGACCCAACGCGAACGTCCAGCGTGTCCAACGACACGAAATTTCGTGTTGTGCTGACATATCGCGAACGGATAACAGTAAAATCGCTTTCGAGCTATTATTTAGATGCTCGCAAATAGATAGTTTTCTTAGAGGTGTACCGGACGTATATTTAAAGTGCCTCACTCTACTTACGTGCGAAACATGCGATTTCTGTGCCGCTCCGCGTATGCAAAGTATATTGCAATTTTTAATATTTCACTTCATTATTACTTCTCCTTATTCCAGAAGAATATTTCGCAGATATTTCGTATTCGCAGGAAAAAATTGAGCGACTATTTTATGGTAGAAAGCAGCAAGAGCTATGACCGTCGAAACTATAAAATCATCCTGATGTTCACTGTTATTTGCACGATTCCGAGCCAGTGTCCGATCGCTTTAACGCTCCCGGTAACTTTAATTACCGTCGTTTTGCTAACTCGCCGCAGATCGTTTTACACGTCGGAGAAAGATCGCGATGCGCGCCTCTCGTCGTCGCCGCCACTTTAATCGTAAAGGATTTTATTATCTTTAAACAGCGCGTAAAAGTCCTGACGCGCTCTCGGCGAAGAAACACGCATCGTCATGCCTTGCCAAAGGTAGACTGGTTAAGAAATTACTACAAAGGAAAATTTGTATACGGTCTCTTGTCTGGCAGACATGTTTCGCAAGAAGAGAAAAGATTGCGCAGGGATTAAGATAAGATTAAGTAAAATTAAATTTCTGCGTGCTTTCTTTCTTCAAATGTACATGTTGTCGCTGTATCAATAGCAAATATATATAGAAACTATAAAGCAACGTCTGTTGAATGGAAATTGATGTTAAATCAAGATGTGCTAATTTATACGTCTCTTCTTCTTTTTGTTCTTCTTCCTCTATATAAAGAGAGTACGCCGGATATATAAATTTAATATAAATATTCTTCATATTTAAAAATAGTGAATATTGCAATTAAATATATGGCTTCAAAGATATGATTTCGAACTAGTCTACAAAATATAAATTCGTAAATAACATAATTTATTTCTATTCGTGCCGTTCTTCATTAGGTTGGTTTCTTTTTTTAGAGCAATTCTCGTGACTTAATATAATGACTTTCTTTCTTTCTTTCTTTTTCGCAATCCTTATCCCAGCGGGGGTTTTCTCGGGTAGACCGTATTGACCAGTTTGTCTCTGCGTTTCGCTACGATGAAATTATTGGCAATCGTGATACTGCAAGTTGTTTAGAACGTAAGACGCGACACGAAGAAATTCGTGAAAGTTGGTCGTCGCGCTAACACGAGAGATCCCCAGAAAATTTAATTGGCACATTGCTGGTTAATAAACGTGCGCGCGCACGTAATTATACGCTTCACAATAAATTCATAGACCGGCAGCGGGCATCGAAATTGTCTCATTATTCGCTTTAAAAATAATCTCTGATGTGAATGTTAATAAGATTATGATCGCTACGAAACTTTATGAAGTCTTCAGTTGTGACAAATTAATAATAACATAAACATTCTGGAATATATGTTATGTTCGCAAAATATTATGCGATACATGTTAAATTTAACAAGTTATCAAACTGTGTAAAATGTATATTTTTATAAATACATACATCTTAAAAATAATTATACACAAATGACACTTAATTTTAGTCGTATCGCTTAAAAAATTAGCCGAATTTCGAGTACGCGGAAGTTAAGTAAGTTATATTAAATTGTGGTCTTTCGGAGAAATGTCATATTGATCATGTTCCGCCGTAATGAATGACGGCGGATTGCGTATGCAAAAATTTGCGTCATTCGTCGGGAAGATGCCCGGGAAGATTTAATTCGTTCCGATTTACGTAAGGGAATTATGATGAGTAACCCGGTGCGAGCGCATTAGCTATCCCGCCAAACTCGATGCGGTGGCGTAGCTGCGTAGTTCCGTCGTACAAGTCCGTGACAAGATTTTGGCAGACTCGTCTTTTCAGCCAACAAAGATATTCTCCTTCTTTTCCTCCTCCTCCTCCTTTTCTTTCACCCTCTTTCTCTCTCTCTCTCTCTCTCTCTCTCTCTCTCTCTCTCTCTCTCTCTCTCTCTCTCTCTCTCTCTCTTACTCACTCACTCACTGACTGACTTTCGAGATGGAACATAAACGCAACGTATCTTTTTTAAATTGACGCACGCCTTGGCCAAGATTTACGAGACAACATGACTTGCCTAGTAATCCCAGTAGCACTAGCAATGATTAGCAGCAGCACTAACAACTAAAGTACGATAATCGATCTTTGTTTCTCGAATAGAAGCGCGATTACGTTTTCTTTCTGTATATAAATCTTATTTTATGTTTTTGCAATTATCTTGAAAGTGTAATGGTGCTTTTTTACTTGTTTATTTTTATATTGCTTATAGTTAATTATGATTTAGTAGTTAATAATGAATTATTATTTAGGTTTAGAAAAAACTATGTGAAATATACAGGCTGTTCGGAACCTACATACAATTGTGTTACAAGAATTACATCAGCTTGCTAATTATATATTTTCACAAGTATGCACATTTTAGAAAACATAAAATAAATTTCACTTAAATGATGTATCATCTTAAGATTTATTTGTAATGACTACAAATTTAAGCTATCAGCATAGTATTTCCAGTTACCATTCGCTTGATTTAGGTCACTAAAATTTCGCAAACGCTATTTTTGCATGATTCGAAATTGACCTGAAAATTTTCCATGATTCGACTGTTTGTTATCTTTCTAGATGGTACCTAAATGAGAATGATGAGCTTCGACATAGTCGAGGATCGAGCCGCGATCTACCGAGAACCGGACTTGTCGGACAGATCACCTTGGCAATGAGTCCATAATTTATTCTGGTTCACGAACGCGCAAAGATTTATCTTCCGTGATTTTGACATCGCGCGTGTGTAGTGAGTGAACGGCTTTTCGAGTAAGACTTGGAACATGTGGCGCGTGTGACTTTGTTGAAGTTGGCCCTCCTCCTTTCAAATAGCGACTTAATTACTAATTAACCGCTCTATTTAGCGCGACCGCGCTGTGTTATGTAATGATATAATTCTCTATTATTCTTGCTCATGACTTCAGAAAGATGTTTGTAATTTTTACAATGCGTTTTTTGTGTCGTTAAAATTGCGTAAATCTATTTAAGATCAGTTTAACAGATATATAAGTATGTAAAAAAGAGTGTACAGAAAATACGGAAGTTATAAATTATTAAATATAATTACATTGTCCATTATCTTTAATTTATCTTTAATTTAGAAAAAATCAATTATCAGATATTTTTTATATATTTCACATTCTTTTTATATGCAGTTTAAGATAAATATTGTAATGCACTATCTAATACACATAGTCATTTTATTTTACATATATAGAATGTTTGGAGAAATTTCAATAAAACAATCGTCAGTAAAGATGACGTCAAATTATGTGTTAATAATGTTTCCAATATTAATAAGACATTATTTGATATCATCTTACTTGATGGAACACGTTAATGTGAGATTGTGTAGATAAAAAAGATTTATATAATAATTATTAATACTCTTGTAAAAGTTTGGCCCCAATCTTACCCGACACCCTGTACATATTTCATAAGTTATCTGATTATATGTTGAATCTCAAAGTTCTCATGGTCGCGCGTACTTGTACTCGATGCTTGATTCTCGACCATAGAACGGAACATTATATATACGCGTTGCGCAACTTTAATGAGAATTATGCATGTTCGTCGATTTAAAGCGACGCAGTCTAAAGGTACGAAGTCTTATAAGGCCATCGATCGATCTCGTTATCGACTATGTATTGATCCCGCAGGCGCACCTTATCATGGCGCCCTGCATCGTGGAAGATCGCTTACGAACGCTTTCGAAATGTGACCACTAATAAGCCGACGTCCGTGCGATCGCTATTACGCAAATACGTATGCCCGAGAGGTTTAACGTAAGATTATATATACGCGGAGCTCGGGGCAGGCCAGTTCAAGACATTTCGGTGCCTGTCGTGAGAGAAGATTTAGAGACATTGCGTCAGACGCCACATCATTAACGTGTAGGATAATTACGGAAGAAACATGAGAAGATACATTTTAATCGGATTTTAAGAGATTACATTTCTTAAATAACGAACCTGGAAAAAATATTGAGAGGCTTCTTTAGTCGCGACGAGTAACTTCGATGTAAGCTCATTGAATATGTGATTTGTTTGTAATACTAGTGTATCCTCGGATTTTTCCTCGACCTCTGGTTTCCAAAGATATAAAACCTTCAATAAATTATAAGAATATCCGTAACAACATTTAATTTTCACATTTTATAAAACATAAAGTTCCTGAAGAAGAATACAAAACAAAATATTATCGTTCATATATTGCATGTCTTCTTACAATAATACACAAATACATTCTTATTTACGTCATCAATCACATTATTATTTTCTTTCATTTATTTTATTGTTTTTTTCATAAAAAATGTTTTTAGTTAATTTAAAATATCTTCTTCGCATAGATGTTTTCTTTACATTGGCAACCTAAATATTAAATCATCAAAAAGATAAATCAGCAGTGATTTAAAGCATTTCGACGAATCGTACTCTCAGCACGCGTTTATTACCATTTATTATTTAAACAAAATAATTCGGAACGGACAAACCAACTCGACGCTAGCAGTATCTCTCGTCGCTCGTTCGTATTTCCCATTATTTATTGAAAGCTCGCGAGTTCGTGATTTAGCTCATCAATTACTACATCGCGTCGATATCTTGGCTATCACGTCCGCCCACGAGTGATGCACGCTCAGCTGATCAAAGCGGCCCTTCGCGACGTCGTCCTAACGATGACACGCGCGATGATCACGTGTGAATTTATGATCGCTCATACAGACCCGCAATCATGGACTTGTGGACGGATTAGTCGCCCGACTGGTAATCGTACTATGATTCCGACGAGCGCGTACGCAAAGGAACAGTCTGAGGAAGCTCATCTTCCGCTACTGCCCGCCGCCGATAAATCACCGCGCCAACTTATGAACCGTGAAAAGCGGACAGGTTACTGTCCCTCCTGGGTTTCGCTGCCGGCACGACGCGACGTCCGAGCGTACATAACGAGGATGTTTCGTTAATGACCTCATTAAATCAACGAAAGGACGGCCGCCGGCCTTTATGCGCGCGAACGATATCTCGTTTCTTTTTTTTTTTTCACGACGATAACTCATCCCGACGGTCGCTGTCGTTGTTGTCGTCGCCCGTCAACCGGCCCGGGCAAATTGTTACGCGACGTAGATAATTTGTTGCGCGTTTTCGCCTCTTGTCGATCGTATAATTCGCGAGGGCCGGATTTACCTCTGGGTACATTGCACTGCCCAGGTTACTCTATTTCGCATGAACTTCTTGATAACTTTCGGGTCCGTTCCATTAAGGTTCAACAACCCTTTTACACACCATTTCCTTAAAATATCAATTAATTACGTGATACAATTTGAATGAAGAATTTCGCTGCGCGGATGAGCATTAATTCGTTATCTTATAAAATTTCTTTGACAGGTTGTAAAGTAATTCTCTCTTTGTAAAATGTTGTGCGCACTGATGCAATCCAATCAAATTCGCCATAAGTATAGAATATATTTTTGACATATATACATATGTATATATGATAAAAACTCGCGTTTGAGATGTACATACATCGAAAGAAAAAAATAAAAAAATAATTGCAGTAACATAATTCGCTATAATTTATAATCATTTTGAATTTTTATAGTTATTTAACAATATAAATTTTAGTTTATTTAAGCTATATTAAAGTTCTCATAATCATAATATTGGTCTATGCAGCTTGTGATATGATTGCCATAATCAAAATGGAGATTTGAGTATAGCAAGTTGTACCACAAAGTAATCGTTATGGGTATCCACTATAAGCATATGGTTATTATTACCAATATTAAAGTAATAATTACTATAAAAATAATATTCCTGATCCTATAATTATTTTACTACTTTGCAATTATAGTTGCAAATATTACACATTTTTCTCAGTGTATCAATTATAAAAATCGGTCTTCGGGTAATTTTACATTAAAATTAAAATGTTAAATCAGTCATGCCAGTCGTTATCTTGATCTTATCAACTACATAATTATCAACAACATCAACTACATAAATCCGCAGTAATATATATTTTTTTTAATTATACGTGTAATTCTCTCTCTCTCTCGTATTTGTATCTCGTCGAAATCTCAATGTACCTTCATTAGCATGCACATTTTCATGCGACAGATTAAGTCGAGCAGCGACAAGTCGCGCGGCTGTGAGGTGCGCATCTCGGGGTAAAACAAAATGAATTCTTACACGTTACAATCGCTGGTGCATGGATCCTCGTACGTGCGACGATCAGGTTCCGCGGCGTCCTGCGGCTCAATCGGAGGGGCGCCGATCGGCGATGCCCCTCCGATGAAAGAGGAGGATCTGCGAGGGCCGCGTCTTCTCATCGCAAAGTTCCGCTCGCGCGAGGGGAACCGCGGCGTTTTCTTCTTCATATCCGTCACCTCTTTCACCGAGAGCCCATTGTCCCAAACCATGTTCGTTTGGCGATCCCGCGGAGGAACTGCTCTCCGCCGGCGGGACTTTAATTTGCACAGTTCGGTAGGAGGCGTTTCTAAACGCACGTTACACTGCGTCCACGGAACGACACGAAGGAAATGACGAGGCGGTAAACGGCTGAGAGAGCGCGCGATGACATCGTTGCCTCGACCTTCGATTGGATAAAACTGAAACCAAACCAAACGCGCGATTGCCTGTGGTTGAAACACACTTTACCGACAATATATGTGACTTGACAAATCGAGTTACGTTAACGCGATTACGAATCGACTGCGCTCGTCTTCGCCGTTAAATTCATTTCCTCGCAAATCGATTTGGAAACTTTATTCTTCTGAGAAGCTCGAGTCCCCAAAAGGGCCTTTAATTTTTGATATGAAAAAGTCTACTGCAGAACTTACTCCTAATTGACGTAACAAGCATAAAGCATCATACGTATTACCGCTCAAAAGTTGAGCATACTTGAGATTTTCTTGCATCCCATAAAAAGTTAAATATTTTGGTGAAAAAAAAAAAAAAAAAAAAAAATTGTAAAGTTTTTTCTGTAAAAAATGCATTTTAAAGAAAAAAAGATAGAAAATTTGTCATTTAGTTTCTATGATAATTTTGTTTCTAAATTACATAAATTAAAAAATAAGTAAGTTTCTTAAATTTTAGAATGCTCTTTAAAAAGATTGGTACAATTTCTCTTGTTACTTTTTTTGGTGTGAAACTTATTTTTTAAAATAGTTTTTAACTTTGGAAACTAAAGAGCTTACGCAGAAAAAATGCTTGTTATTATGATTGATACGCAAAAATTCTTTAATACTTTTTCTTATACTTAACATTTCATAAAACACATGAAAATTTTTGCTAAAACTTTTGAATAAATGTTCTTACGACATTAACGCAATACATTGGCCACGCGTCCATTTGTCAAGAGAAAAGTGCACATTTTTGCATTATTTAACAATACAAATTGATTACACATAAAATTACGTTTCAATATTTCCATATTGATTTGACGCAATCGAAATGAGTCACGTTTTCCTCAAACGTGAGTTGAGATAAAATAAAGATACAAATCGATGAAATCACAGCTAAAATACCAAAATGTCTTTTTTATTTATATATTACGACTCATCGCTTCTGGGACTTCATAATCTGTGAATTAATTAATCATGCGCCAATTAATAAAATGTCGGGATTAGTAAATATGTTAGAAAAAAAATTTCGTTATCAATTGTGCAGAATTTTAAACGATATAATAAATTTCCTAAAATGTTTTATTCTCTCTTCGTCTCTCATTGCAATGTGTGCGATACACATTATTATACACTACCATTAAGGAAATCACATGACGCAATTCTGCTACGTATGCATTTAATTAGTCGACGTGTATCACCGTGCATTTAATTAATTAATTAAGAAAAAAAGACATGTGACAGCGAGCTGCTTCACGCTCTACGTAATCATCGTTACAATTTGCGTCACCCCAGTGCAACATTTTTATTTCAAGCCACACAACATTTTTTAATCAAATTTCAGCACCGCGTTGTAATATTCGATTTTTTAAATGATTTCGTAACACGGATAATGCATTCGATTTTTTTTTTTTTTACTAACGTCCTTCTGTATATCGACGCTGATTTCATGCGCAATAAACTAATCGTTTTTTCTGTTATCTGATCGCGAGATCGCACAGCGATCTTGGCAGTCGCGCTTGGTAATCGCGCGAGAATACGTTCCCTATCACCGTCGCGGAATCTTTCTTCCCGATCGCGAGTTCTACCGATTATGCTAAATCGCCTTCCACGCTCATCCACGCACGAGTTTCGACTGACTCGTCCCCTGCGAGGCGAGGCAAAGCGACGCGGTCTGCTCGCAGAGGAAGGCACGACTACGACCTTCGAACGTTGGTTTTCATTACGACCATTGTCCTGGATAGCGCACGTCCGTTTTATGTCACCGTCTTCCGTGCTGCTTCTCGATTGCAGCAAGCGGACACCGTCGACCATGCGTACTCCATGCGTCACTAATGCACGTCGCGTGAACGGGCAAACCGTCTCAATTTTTGTTATTTTCTTTTACACGCATATATTTGAATTTATTATATTATTAAAAGCGGAAACACGCACACGCGCGAAATATATATAAAACATATGTAAATGTAAGAAAAAATGAGAAGTAGATTGCGTGCGACGCTTTTACCTGTAAACGATTGGTGCAATTTGGAGAAGTGAACGACGAGACATGAACGACAGCTTGAAACCGTTAAAAGGTTTGTGTGTGAAATGATTATAATTTGCTCTACACATACGCACATCGGAAAAGCGACGGAAGAAAACGTTGTGAGAACCTGACAGTGCTCTCGAACAAATTGCGCGTTTGTTACACGCGGTCGTAAATCATCCCGCGGATTATTCGAGGATCCCCGTGCACTCGCGACTGTTTCGCATTACGGCCACATTTACCCGCGTCTGCGTTTATCTTTATTCGCGTGTTTCCTCGGCGCGCGCATCGAAATGACCTTCCATGAATCGCAGTTTCAAGTGAACTCTCGGCTGCGTGCCGTACGTACTGTGCGTGCACCGATTATAGCAGCCTTCGGTAAAGCGAGCACGTCCGCCTACCATTAGAAGCGTTATCTACATAAAAAATCATCGTTATCTACATAAAAAATATCTAGATAACTATCTGGATAAGAGATAATTTGATCTAGATTGTTAGACTGGGTATTGTCCTTATCTTTAATTTGGATAGAGCAACAGTGTTACTTTTGTCAAATTATCTGAGTTAATGCAAGTAATAACGAGTAGAAACTGTTGTCTTTAGCTTAAAGTTACCATTTAGCTTAGGAGAATTTTTTTGAAGTGATAACGACAGATTGCACAGATAAAAACTAGTTACGCAATATAAAAATTGCTCTAAGATATATAAGGAATTTGAAAACTTTTACAAGGCACTTTGTCAATCATTATGACGTGAGTTCACATATTTTCCGTTTCTTTAACTTTGATATTCTCTGTTTCTCAGCTTTTTTGGAATATTAATCCAATTCAAATCTAAATAAAATGATATATAATTTATCTTTTACATAGACAAATTTAAAATTAAATCATTTATCCAAGATACGTATAATTTGTCTTATTTTTATCTAGTTAATTTTAAATAATTTAACTTTCTAAATGCAACACTGATCATTAGGCGAATGAAGAAAAAAACATTATTGCTCGGCATTGATTCGGACTTTGACACCACACGACCGGTAACGCCCTGATACGTTGATAGACGAACACAGGAATAATATTGCACGCGTAACAACTATAAAAACAAATTCTATTTATTTCGTCAAGATATCTCTTACTGGAAATATTATTTCCGTAATAGCAGTCGTAGAAATCTTATCCAACGCTACGATCTCAATTTTTTATCAAAAACGATAATTAGGAATTATTTACCGTCTGCAAAAACGTTTACGAGCGAAATATGACGTACATTACGTGATAGCGCGGCTCGTCATCGTTACCTTCGATGCCTCTACGATGCTGTGCACGCTACAGCCACGTTTATGTGAATTTAATGGCGACGAGGAGTCTCGGGTAATTCGATTAACGAAAATAACGTTTCTTCTAGAATCCATTTTCTCCTATTCCCTTACTCTCTCTATTTTCCTAATCTATCAATTACTTTTGTTCTTAACTTCTGAAAAGAGATAGCCGATCCACTAAGCAGATTGCTAATATTAGCCGTAGTTTATTTTTCCTTTCGTATCTCATCAAAATAAATATAGGCGCGCAATATTCGATTAAAATTGAACTTGAGAATAGGACAGTTGACGAAAGCACACCACGCCTAAAAATGTACGATTCCCGTCACCCACGTTAATCAACAGCAACTCAAGCGTACTAAACGTAGCTCGTGCTCGCGGTTTGACGGACAACGGACATAATAATACAATGCGAAGTACACGCGAATGATGATCGTGTCGCGCTCGCCTCAGCACTGAACACGACTGCCGGCGCCCGGAGATCCAGTCAGCGACATCCCGGGCGATAAGGATTATCGCGAAGGAATAACCTCGTTATCTTGGGAATCCTCGGCCGAAGTACGAGCGATAATCAGAGGCGGCCGACCGCGTTAATCGTAAAGCAAATGTTTCAAACGCGAGAGCCCGCTGAGCATGTAACACCGTTTTACTTTTACAACTCTTTATCGTCGCGTCTAAAGATCTCCATGCGCCTTGCGCGAGATTACGCTCTCGCATGCGTTATATACATGTTATTTACTCGCGAGTGAATTAGCGTAAAGTGCATCTCAATGCGATGCACGCAGCGCACGGGATCGTCGTCTAGACAGAGACGAGTAGTCCGCATGCGCTGGATGTCCCTTCCCATTGTAAAATTTCCAACAGCGGGATTTTATTCCTCGTGTAATTCACGCACATTAACTTTCCTGTGTGAATTTAATTTGCTGCTTTATTATACTACTTTATTATACGAGAAACAACGCGATATTAAATGTCTGTACAAGTACAAACTATTTAGTGTTTGTTTTGGTAATAGAAGTTTTTAACTCGAGACTTTATTTTTTTATATTCTTACGTCCATTTTTTCACCAATGTAAATTAACTTTAATATTCTAATATTCTAATTCTTGAAACTAAAAAACGATAAAGTGTAAGCCGAGACATTAAAGTTAATGTATATGGATGAAAATAAACATTAATGTAATACAATTACAATTTTTCAGTATATTGAATTGAAAATATTTTAGTCTTAAATATTTTAATCACAAAATGTTGTTAATAAATTTCTTTTTGTCTATATTTTTGTATATATTATTTATTTTATAATTTCATAAATATGTTAAATTAAATATTTAATTGAAATATTCTGCACACAAAACATATCGTGTCGTTTTACATTTTCTTTAATAAATTCACGTTTTTCAATCAAACAATATTTCTTCTTCCTCTCTATTTTTAAGAAATCGTAATGTACATAAATTTAAGGTATATATGTTATTAAAATTAATAGTACTAAATATTTTCTATATTTACTAAAACATTAATGCCACGTCTGCTACTCATACATTTTATTTTATATTATTATGTACGCTTATAATATATTGTGCTTATTTATTCAGAGACTGTTCCATACATGAATAAATACGGATGTTTAGACTCCGGATGTCTCAAAATTCATCTAATAGAATCAGTGTGTTTGATCGATTCGAATTTCATCCTTCTATTTATAACATAGAATTTTATGTCATCGCAGAACATTTGGCGTTTCACGAAACGCACAAAATGTATTTTGAAATGCCATGTGAGACGACAGTCTTGCCAGCAGGTTTCCCAGACTGAGAATCCTTAGCGAGACTGCTAACTGACTTATCGCGTTTTTACTGTACTGGGTGACGTTTAGTGCGAATCTCTTTCCGTCTCGGAGTAATAACTTAAGACGATTTACTCCCAGCATTTGTTAACCCGGTTGCCCGCGCGGGTATGGTCGTTTTATGTACTAGACATAAACTCAGACTCAGTGTTCAGAGCCTACAAACTTTTCAGAAGAAAAATGTCAATATTAAAAATTTCAATGTGATATTATATAATTATTATATTATATATGCATATACAAAAATTATATATACAATACATATAT
This sequence comes from Monomorium pharaonis, assembly GCF_013373865.1. Classification (NCBI taxonomy): domain Eukaryota; kingdom Metazoa; phylum Arthropoda; class Insecta; order Hymenoptera; family Formicidae; genus Monomorium; species Monomorium pharaonis. The sequence continues at coordinate 9,366,900 of NC_050471.1, forward strand.
ATTAACATATAATATATTTAAAATATACATACATCGCGTGCAAATTTACATTACAAAAAACAAAATTTGAAAACAGTAAGAATCACACACACACACGCACATCAATAAAAATAGATTTAATTTAATTATCTCAGTTTATAAGCTAAGTTTGAACAAACTAGCCTTATACTTATGTTGACTAAAGTATTTTTTCATAACTAAAAACTATAAATATAATAACAACTTTATTTATGATATCAAAATTAAAATAAAAAACTACATTAATGGCTCATGTAAAAAATATACCTGGTTTTTATTAATTTATCATTACATATCATTTCAATTACCGCGCGGACCAAAGAAAATACTCACGTAATACTTTTACTTTTCGTAAAAAACAAAAAGGCACGTATTCGCCTGTTGACAGCCAGACGCAGACTGGCATATTCAGCACAGTAGTATCCACGTCCGCGCTTTCTTACACAAGCATCAACATATTCATGTGCATTTTGTTCATTCAGATATATATATATATATATTGAGACGTATTCTTATGTTCCAACTTGCTCTTTGCTCAACTAACTTCGTTCTATTCTACAACACACTTATATCGGACTGCGTCACAAGATCGCCGCGTAGCAACGGAAAATATTAACCGTGGCCCCCGGATTTGGGAGAGCTGCGCGAAGTGCAGTTTCGAACAATGACGTGCGCTTGTCACAACAAGCAAGATGCATTTATTTACCCTGGTCGTAAAGACGTGCGCTCGATCACGAGCGTGGCGCGGTGCCAAGAGTCGCGCGAGTTCGAACGTGATGCCTGTCGTATCCGTGACAGTCACAAAGAAGCTAATCATGAGTTTTCGGTATTTTCCAAAAGCTAATGATAGTGTTCACCTAAGGCTCGCATGCGGTCAAGAAGAAGCTTGCTTGCATTAGTATAAAATAAACATTTTATTTCCCTATAAATATAAATAAAACAAATAAATGTTAAGTAATGCAAGATTGTTCTTTTCTCAGCATTTTTACTTATTCTTTTTCATGTAAAGTTTTCATTCCCTTATATGTTTTGTGTACGTGACATTTGAATTAAATATTGTTACTGATTTGTAATTATATTTGTGGTTTTATATAACTATCATATTAATAAATATTCACTGTTTTTTTTTTTAGTAATTTTGACTTCAAAATTAGTATATAGTCACTGAAAGATCAGTATATTTAGTTCACTGCACCGAGAGAAAAAAAAGTTGCAGTAGCCATAATATCACTATAATTTACGGTCATGTTTGGATGCAGCCATATTTTTGTAATTATTCAACAATATAAATTATAGTTTGTTTGAACTATATTTAAGTTCTTATATTTTAACAAAGTTTTCGTAACGAGATTTCGTAGGTATTTCTTTTATAGATTTAGAAATCTTTTTCCAGAAATTAAAATGTATTACTATTAGTCTGTAAATTGAACTTTATACCAAGAAAAAATATCTAAATTTATAAAAGAAATATATACAAAATCTTGTTACAAAAATTATTAGATAATCGATAAAACAGACTGTCTCCAGCATCCCTAAACTAATACGCTATTCTGTTTTACAATACGAATTGTCACGATTCAACTATATGTATGTATGTATATTTGTAAAGGGACCTTAAAGTGAGAGACATACTGACAGATGTACATAAATCCTTTCGCATCCGAATGCGCGTAATGACACGTGCAGAAATCGAGCGTCCGAGAATAACCGCTACGAAAATGCTTTCCGAATTACCTTGGGGCAATACTTGCGAAATATATTTCGACGAAAATAAGCAGTCCTCCTAAATAGTTCATGCAAACTATCTAGACCCAGAATGTCTCAGATCTATCAAGTACATCTGCTCAGCTATAAATCTTTTGAACATAAGCCGAGTCTCTCACAACGAAACCGTTTTGACATCCATTTTTCAAGCAATATTTCAGATATTTCAATAATTCAATTAACGGTCGTATAAAAGTTTACAGAAAATTTACTCTTGTTCTTGTTTTCGAATCTTCAACTCACCGCGCGTCGTGACAAATCTCATCCTCCCCATGCGTCTTGCCCTCGAGAATGTCGCTCGCGTGCCACGAATTCTTCAATTTGGCCCCCATCTTGGACGCGGCAATTGAATGATCTACACGTGGCGACCACGTGGAGAAACGTGACGAGATTCGCGAAGGAGTTCACTGACCAAATTGCAAGTCACCGATCGTTTAAAACGGCACCGCAATGGATTCGATTGTGATTGTCGAACCGATAAACAGAAACTACTCCGGAAACAATTATGTATCTATTCGCGAAGAGGCGTTTTCCGTGGAGGATTCGGCAATCGCCACGATCATTCACGTTCTCTCTCGCCGATTTGCAGCCTGCACTCGAACACCCATCCAATATACTTTATCGCCGGCTGTTTGTCCCGATAGTGTGGACGACCGGTCGATCATACTCTAAATTTAGCGGTGGCGCACGCGAGAGAGAGAGAGAGAGGAGTATCAATGAAAAGAAGGAAGAGTAACGAACGCATGTATATTATACACGCAGACACGCACACGTCTGGAAGGGAAGGCGTGATCGCACGCACTGAGAGAGAGAAGAGAAACGCGAAACGCAGAAACGAGACGATTCACCGTCATGCTCATGCGTTGTCAATGTCAGCTGATCGCGTCGATAGTTGGAGTTAGTTTGACTTTCACATCGATGATTTATCGGTTTGTTTGATAATAACCTTGCCGTTTCGACACGTAAGCATATACGTGTTCCTCTACCTTGACCGATTGAATGGTGTTCTTAGTCATTTCGTGTATTCCCCTAATCGATCTTACACTATTGTTAGGCTGTAAAATCGGCAAAAGAAAGAAACGAAGGAAAATGAAAGAACAATGTATTAAACTATTTCGTCCTGAAACTCGAAAGAAAATTTCTATACAAATGATATTAATTATGCAGATATATAATTAATATATGTTAGTAAAAAATATTCATGCGACGTTTTTATATAACAAAAAATAACGCCAATATATAAAGTAAGAATAAAAGTAGAATAACAAATGCATTTGAACGTTTTCAACCGTGAAACCGGGATATATTGGAATTTGAAGATTAAAATGTAAAATCGATTGCAAGAGATATGTTGCAGAGAAAAAAATTCGTAATGAAGTGCCGGCCGACAAAGCAACGTGTTTCCTGCCACGGTGCATGGATTGCGCATTACAAATTTCCGTGACGGCATACATATATGCACGCTATGTCTGTCGCGAATGAATGGTCGCCCACGCCTGTGTCTATCTGCCTTTCAATTTATATAATAAGAGGAATTTATCGACGTCTGTCATGGATATTACCTAACATCAGTTATCCGATAATTTTAACTTATCGAACGCGCGCATCAAACCTGTTAAATATTTGCGATGCAATCTGTACTTCTGCCTCTTACAAAATCTAACACGAATATATCTCAAATTCGCACCGAGTTTTAAATTTTTAATTAGTAAATTCGATTTACGTAGAAAACAAAAAAAAAATTATGTAGTAGCACGATAACACGAGGAGGTGTCCCGATTAAAAATTGTATGAAATATCAACATTCGGTCTAGAATGAGGCCCAGATGTGCAGAATCAAAATATTTCACACCGTACGCCTGGAAAAATTCTAACACAGAGTATCCCGGAATAAGTGAAAAAATAATCCGCGCCGGTGTGCGTTTAAATCAAAATGTACTTGAATAAATCAAGACAGCAGATTGCGATCTGGAGTGCGTTAGAGTGTTCATTCTGATGCCGATGTACAAGTCTTTTCAATCATGCCGCGTCACGGTCACCCCACTGAGCACCACCAAGGTTGATTTAATCGTATTCTTCCGTCACTCTTAATTTTCGCTCCGCCTATTGTAGCATCCGTGACATCCGTGAAATTTATGCGATGCGTTTCCGCACCCGCGTTAGCGTTATAAATTATTTGTGCGCGTTTCCCAAGCATTGCCTCTAATGCGCGTTACATTGGACTAAATAAAAATCGTTTCGAAGGTTTCGCAGATAAAAATGTCGATGGGACGTTTTCCCGCGATTTCAATGTAAAAGTTACATAAAGATCTTCGTTTGCCACAACGAAAGTCAAAATGACTGAATGGTTTGACGAAAATCACATAAATATCTTTACATCGCAAAAAGGAAGCTGCCTTCGACGAGTGTATTCTTCTTCTGCTTGAACGAGGGACACGTGGCGGCTTCGTGTAAACGCGAAGTTTTTCGCGGGGAATTCTAAACCTCCCCGTGCACGCTTCGGCTCACCCACGCGTTGCATTCCCGTACGACAAGCAACGAGGCGAAGGGCAACGACGGCGGCGTGATTATGCGTATGCTGCACTTCGCATGCAGGCAAACACGCATGCATACACAGCGTGTCGCGTGTCTGCGCGCCGGATACTGACACGTTGAAGTATAATGCGATACGGCGAAAATGCGCACTTTGTATCAAAGAGTGAGTAACGAAGAGAGGCCTCGAAATGTAGTCGTGCGACCGGCGAGTTCAACGTATTCTCGTTATTGTATAGCAAATGCATAGTTAATGTTAAAACCGCGATGTTCATTCAAATTTCGTAAAAGAAAATACTCTGAGAATTTCCAGATTCTCTAGAAATTTTTATCAAGGTACTATTTAAACATTTTTTATGTAGCTTTGAAATAAATTTAATTTATTATATATTTTAGTGTTCCTCATACATAATTAATCAATTATAATTAAAAAGAAAGACCACTTGAGTAAGTATTGTACTAAAGAAAAATAATAGAAATTAAATAGCATATAATCTGTCTGCAATACACAGATCTATCTCATCGGATATACCGAATTCGAAACAATGATTAAACACATAATGTCAATTTAGAATGATGTATCATTTTCTCTAATATCTTGTACCTATAGATCTTTTCATAAAACTCGCAAGTCACACGAGAACGTATGTGAATGAACGCTCTTTAAAGAACAGTTATTGTATTATTGTTACTGATTTATAATGATATAATTGCAACTATCATAATTAATGATTATTTATTGTTTTTTTAGCAATTTTGACTTCATATTTATTTCACTGCATCGAGAAAAAAAAATAGTTGCAGTAACCATAACATCATTATAATTTATGGTAATTTTTGAATGCAGCTATATTTTTATAGTTATTTTTATAATTTCAAAAATAAAAAAGTTCTTATGAAAGTTTCATGCTTTTCCCAGTAGTAAATACCTAATTAAAATTTTTTTTGTTACAATTAATTACGGTACAAAAAAGGAGAGTTTCAAATTGCTGGATTTGGTAACTTTACACACGCGCCGGTAACTTCTACGTATTTCCATTTCCTCACAAAGAAGCCAGCTTTTAACTTCTTTTTTTATCCGAGAGTGTGCGCATTATGCGCGTATAGATGCCATTATAAATAAATAGTCGCGTGACGCAAAAGAAAATGCATTTCTCACAAGCAATATTGGACTGGTCTGTGTTTTCGGAATCGCAACTATGCGACTTACAAAACCGCATTTGTGCGTTATGTTCTAATAATTAACAACGAGGTATAATTTTTATTTTTTTTTTCATTGTAATTTTCTGCAAATTATACTTTTATTTATTTAATTTTAATTCGAATATCTCCGTATTTTTTTTGATAGAAAAAGCATATACATACTTTTTTCGGGCTCGCCTCGACTGCGATCCTGCTTAAAGCAACGCGAAACCGTTGCCAAGTCGCCGTCGTCGTCGCCTGAAATCGCGTCCAATATCCATCCATCCGTCGGACATCGGTTTGAAAGTTAAGAATTAAACCGTTTACACCGAGTTGCCATTCTCGTCGAGACTATTTTACGCGCAGCGCGCGCACACATGTGTGCCGCAATCTAAATTCGATACGATGCAATTTCGCCGGCAGAAACGGTCGTGAGGAAAATCGTAAATATAATCGTTGCGCGCGGAGATCAAAGATCCATGACGATTATTACGGATCGTGATGTTGAGAGGCGATCGAGCGAGTGAGGCCGAGAGCGTAAAGTTAAGTCGATTATGTCTCTATTACACGAGAGACGCGCGCGGGTGCCCGCGGAATTCGTGACGGTGGTATTAACGCCGAGCGCATTAGACGCAATAAATGGGCAGGCGCGTCTCGTGCCGTGATCTCCAGAAATAGTTCTTTCCGAGAGAGATCGCCTTGATTATATCGTCAGCCGGTTGATAAACGTATACCGCGGGGTCCCGCTCGTTCGCCCCGTTCGTGCGATACCGCAACGGTATCTCGCGACTTTTCTCGCCCGGGGATGATAAGCGACGATATCTTTGACGTTAATTGCACCTGGTACGCCGTGGATTACAATTTCGCTCGGTCGCGGCTCCTTAGAGAGCGCTTATTCGCTGGGGCTCCGTGAGATTCGAACTGGGTAATCGCGGCAACGATGATAAATAAAACTGGAGTAAAATTACCGGACAACGAAAAGAATAGCAGCGGGTAAGCATCATGCATCGAACGCCATAAACTTGGATGTACTTTTCTTTACGATTTCCCATTGGTAATTATTATCGTTAAATATCGTGGTAATTGAATGCCATAGATAAAATTGTTTAATGCGTATGTAATATCGTTTAATTTCAATTTGCAAAAGAACCTATTATCTATTTGTATAAAGTTTAATTTAATGTTCAAAGTTTCCCATTAACATTTTGATACCTTTAAATTAATCTACAACTATAAATTCTGATAACAAATTTTTCATATAAAAATATATACAAATATATATAATTATATACGAAAATGTCCATGTATGTTTATATTTGCTTCTTTTGTAAATTTTTATTTAGTATAAAGAAATAATAGTTATACTAAAAAGATGAAAACCAATTAAAAAGATAATTTTTGCAATTGTTTCTTTTACGAAAAGTTAAATATTAAAAATGAGATGTTGTGAGAAATATGTACTATATATGGTTATAATACATGGGGCATTTTTTCATTTCTTCATATTTAACTTTTTATAAAAAGAATTATAAAAAAATTATTTTTTTTATTAGTTTTTGTTTATTCAGTAACTATTATTTCCTTATACCAAACTAAAATGTTATAAAAAAGAAATTAGTATAAACATATATGAACATATTTCGTATATAATTATACATGTTTTTATATAAAAAATTTTTTACCGACATCACAATTATGTACATTCATAAAAGTGTCTGAATCGATTGGATCGAAAATATTATCATCGATTTTATAATATTCTCACAAACTATTTTTAGAAACTATTCGAACCGTAGCTCGGCACAAACTCCAAACTTCGTCGAACTTTCACTCCTTACGTTATTCCCTCGCGCGCAAAGACTACGCGTTATTTATTTCGTTACACGCGTGAAGAGCGGGAAGAGCGGGGGGCGCATTCTCTCAGCATCCCCGCGCGCGCACACGCGAGCTGTCGAGGGAGATGAAAGGGAAGTATTTCATGTGGCGCGGAAATACCGCGCGATCCTTGGAAAACTCTTTCGAGTTTCAGTTTGTTTAGCAAATGCCTTACGGCCTCATCGCTAAACGACTTAACCCTCTCTTTCCGTATTGCGACGCCGTTAAAGTAATCGTACGGCGGGGCACCGATATTTACCAGAAATGTCGCTGCCTACCCTTTCCCTGAAGCTCTCAAATTACACGGGCCAAGAACCGGCCTGAGGAATTACTGCCCGGCCGCGCCCAGATTGCTCGTAAATCCGACGACCGCGCTTTTAATTGCCCTATTCCGTCCTTGTGCCAACACAGACGGCCATCGCGAAACGTATCGATTAACACTTCAATAAAATTTTCATTTTTTGCAGCGTCCTCGAGGAACGACCCAGTTGTGACGTTCTTACATTTATTTTATTTTTAATAAAGGGAAATTGGAAGAAGGTGTTTAATCCTTCAAATCACCGTCATATTTCGTGTCCAATCGATTTCTATCTGTGGAACCTTTTTTTGAAATTTTCAAGAATCTCCCATTCCTTATTCTCTCTTTAAAAAAAAAGATTTGTGATGAGAGACAGTTCTTTGTTCGATGGGTCAACCAAGGCTTATCAACTTCCTACTGTGAACAGTACAGAGTTCATTTGTTTAGTCGAACACCAGTAATCTACTCAACGTGTCCTTTTTTGTAAAAATTATGTAAAAAATTAATGTATGTTTTTATTCTAAATTGCCTGTGTATCTTCGTTTATTAAAACATTATTTTTCTCAAAAGAAAATTACTTATTAAAAAAAAAAATTTAATGCTGTGGAAAACAGAATTGAGGCATCAAATAATGCACGAGCAAGATTACGTTGAACCTCTTAGGGAATACATTTTAAATATTGTTTGCGACATCTATGTCTTTGCGATAAAATTAAATTTTTATATTAAGAAAAAGGTATAATTTTTCAAATCTAAGCTGGTTGTTAGATATTCTATAACCGTGAAATGTTTCACTTTCGGGAACTATCGGCACAATGACGTCAAGATGCGTGGGTACGAGAACATTTTCGTAAGTCCTGCGGGCTCGTTTCGCAAAGACATTACTTTTCGCTCGATGATACGACAGTCCGGCGCGGCCGTGACTATACCGAGTTAAAGTATAAAGCTGATCTCACTGTACGTCGCGTGGGTGAACGGTATCCGAGACCCGCAGACATACGCACCGCACAGCACACCTGCGTGTGACCGCCACGTAATAATTCTAGTTTGCAATTACTATATTTGCACGAGCACCACCGTTCCTCGAGACAAACACACGGTAAATTCGCAAAACCTGCAAAGAATCCGGAAAATAACAAGCAGAATCGATGAGGCTAATTGGCATGATGTACGTTACATGGGAATTTTCTTCAATTATAAGTACAACTAACTGTATAACAGCTAAAAGAGCTAAAAGAGTAGAACAGTATTAAAAGAGTAAGACCGGGTCTACAATAGGTATAGTAAGCCTTAAGCCACAAAAAACTGATCAATCATAATTGAATGTAAGAAGAATAATTAAATATAATTGGTTACTACATCTATTGCAGACTCAGCCTAATAAGTACTTTTATTTATACGTATCCTGGCGTTCTTATTTTTCCAACAAAATAACATCGAAAAAAAATTTTAGCCGTTTTTCTCGAAAAACACGATTGTGATAATTTGATAAAAATAATGAACTTCATTAATAAATTACCTATTATTAAATGTAAAATACTTAAATGTAAAAAAATCTTAAAACCATTGACTAATAAAGTAACAAAGGTAACACTATCAAAAAAAAGAAAAAAAAACGGAAAAATACGGCAAGGAAAAAACTGGAAATGCTTTTTCTAAATGTTTTTAGAATTTTCCTGGCTAAGAACACTAACGCTGTGGTTTCCGTAAGATAAAAATAATAATTAACACTATAAATTGTATCATCGCCTTTAATATATCGTATTTTTTAAGTTCCTCTAATCTACAGTGCTTTTTCCTGTAGCTTTTAGATGTTTCACACTGCAACTGTATTAGCTATACCTACAATGTAACAGCTTTATGCCGTACTTGTTAGACTTGCATGCAAGATGGATCGCTGGAGAGAACGCAGATTGGCCTCCGCGGCACTTAGCCGTGAGCTCTCCGGCGAAGAGTGCAGGGACGTCGTTACTGGTCCGAGACCGAGAATAGTCTTTTATCGTGGCTTCGGAAAGAGGTGGGGTATCGTAAATCAGCGTTTAGTGCGTTTAAAAACGCGATAGGTGGCCGGATTTAAGAATAGCACGGGTCGAGAGAGTACGAGAGGCGCATATGCGCGGCCGAACGAGATGCTCTTTCGCCTTAAATCGCATGGGACCGCAAAGAACCGTCCGTCCCGCGCCGCATTTTCTGCATCCCGCTCGTTACGAGAGAATCTGAATATATACATACATAATCCCTCAAGAACTACGTACACAGCATTGATAGTGGCAAAGGCGAAGCAGATGGATGCGAAGTCTAAATGGGTGGATCCATATCTAAAGCGTGACCTACTGCTCAAAAGTCAAACGTAATGTGCCAGTCGCTGAACAATTACCAGCAAATGACTACTTAAGAGAAATATTAAAATAATAAAACTTCTAATGATAAATTACAAATTAATTGATATTTGATTAAAAAGTTGCAAATCAATTAATAAAATCTTCAAATCCGAAAAATAAAATCAGCGCATTCTTGATAGAATGCAATACGCACAAATATGAAATTTATATATTTAAAAGAAGGCTTTCAGATCTCTCGTTTTCTTATTAATAGCATAAATTGCGATGCGAGAGTAAAAAGGTAAAAACGTGCATAGCGAATCGTGCTAAAACTTTAAGTCAACCAACCATGGATCCATCGGTCCGTATCAAGTCCCCGTTAGATTTATATCATTTCCGCCTCGTGCAGAGAAAGATCAGCGTAGAAAGAACCGTTTAATTAATTTCTGAGAGATTCAATATTACAGAATCCGATCTTGCAACAACTCTATATATATATAAATCTGTAAAATAATTATATCTGTCTCTATAGCTAGCCAAAAATATAAATATTATAAATATTTATATTATTTTATTAAAAAGAATGAAGACTTTTAAGAACAGATTTCATCTGTAAGCAAAGAATTTTATTGCCTATGCATGTAGGACATATTGCCAAGTGTAAAATAAAAAATTAATGAATTGATTTGGAATGAAAACAACATTTTGAAGATGATTAACGAAAACAGCCGTTAAATCACTCAATCCCCTTCAACTCGTGAACGTATAAAAGATCGTAAAAAGCGTATTAAATCCGCTCTTTTTCTCAGAGCAAGCATGCGAGCAGATGGATCTTAACGGTACGCGGTTGAGTTAACGTTGATAATAGCGGATTCAGAGATTGCTTGCGAAGCTCGTTATAGCGACATGTGAGCATACGAGCGAAAGACTCTAAGGGGAGATAAAGAGAGTAAGAGGGTCAGTCTTCCCGGATGGTTTCATCGAAATGACATTATCTTTTTCTTTCGGATTCTTATAATCCTTTCATAAATTGTATAAAAGTAAACCAATCAGGAAATCATTCCTCGCGAAAATAAACGCAAATAAACAATATTTTTCTCTGATTGCAAAAACTTCGACAAAAATAATTTTTATAATTTTGATATAAAGTATTACCGCCATAAGTTTTTATTGCATATTGAAGCATATTAATGTAGCCGTGAGAATTAACAACGAGTACATAATGCCTAAATACGTAACATCATGTCAATAAATTTCAAAAGCGCACGTAATAAATGTCTTAAATAGTCAGTAAACAGCACGTGCATCAATATAGATATTAACGTAATACAGTCTACCTATTATTACGCACGATTTATTTCATATTTCAGAATCCAAACTATATTTTTAAAATTACTTGCATCTTTCTATATATAAATGTTTTCCTAAATGCTATTCCTAAAAGAAACATTAAAAAAATATTTAAAACAATTTTTTTAAGTGCAAAAACAGCCTCTCCTTTAATTTAATCCAATAGGTGATTCACAAGTGTAGCATTCAGATGATAGATATAGTACATCGTTGCGCATACTCGCGTACACAATTTTTACCGTTTGATAGATCAGGAGTTCACCGAATGTAAAGCGATAGCGCGATGATCACGTCGTCAGCTGATCTCACCTGTTGCATTCTACGCGTAACATAATCCGCGCACACGCAGCAACGCTAATCTCTTCATTCAAAAGTTACAGTTCTTCATGTCGCCACACATTAATTTTTGTAAGCAGTATAGATATATGTAATAAATGTAAGCAGTAGATATTTTTCTTACATTTCAATCGCGATGAGAAAGCACTCGTTCATAGATCACTATACACATAATATCTTCCTTCTCGATATTATTATACAATTAAACCTTCAGTCCATTTCATCACTCTCTAAATTGTCGAATTTCAATAAAACGGCGACCCCGCTCTTTGTTTACACCGAGCCGCTGAGATTTAAGAAATCCCGTTCCAATTTCGAACCGAACAAAAACGGGGTTGCCGTCCACGTAGAGATACCGTTCGCGCTCGCGCGGACTGCAGCCGCGACATTTCGAAACGCGTCGCGATCAAGTCGGGCCGGCAAGAGTGGACTCGCGATTTGGAGCAAGCGCGCGAGCGGAACGTCGCCGGGGGCGGCGCGACGCGTCGCGTCGCGACGGCACTCGGTGTGCCGACAGGTGCCGACGGAACGTGTCGTCGTCGTCGTCGTCATCGGCGACGGCGGCTTTGCGCGGAATCGGGACGGCGATCGTGTGCCGACGCGCCCGCCAACCGGCCCCGCACTGGCAGAGCCGGAGCACGTGGCGCGGGCCGCGCCGCCGAGATCGAGAGGAGCCGCGAGTCGCGAGGCGAGAGAGCGAGCCGTGGCTCGCGCGAGAGTGACTCACGGCCCCGGCGCCGCCGACGGCGGACGCGTGTGCGGGAAAACGTGCGGATTACGGCGCACATGCGCGAGACAGCGTGCAACGTATGCAAGCAGCGTGTACCTACTACACGCGACCGTTGTAAAAGGGTATAATTATTCCATAGAAACCTCGCAATAGTTCGACGTCTTCGACCCGAGGATATAAACTGGGCACTGTCATCAGCCTCGATCCGAGATTTTCTTGTTACAATTTCACACTTCCAAAATATCTGCGGAAGCGCAAGGTGTATTGTTCGCGCTGATTTTATTGAAAGGAAATTTTTACGCTATTATAAATTCGTTTGGATTAATTTCCAGAATAAAATAGCACGTTTCAGTTTTTTAATTGTGATAATTAAAATCGCGGTCTTTATAGCGACGCTGGCATAAATTATGCATGCATACATAAACGAGTAAATTGCGCGGATTGCTGCACTGTTTGATTTCAAGAAGGAAAAGTGTGTGTCTACGTACACTTGGGCGGCCAAGCAAGACGAGATGCGTGGCATCACACGCGTACGCCAGTAAACAATTCTCTATACAGGTAGACGCAGCCTCCGTACGCGTCGCGGTTCGTAAATGAAGAAAGTACGCGAAAGTACGGGCGATCTCCCGTTTCCGGAGACATCGGCCGCCACATTTTATTAATAGCGGAAGCCAATTCCGAGATCGTCGTTCGCTGAGCAACGTGGCGGGATCACGAATAAATTTAGAGGCGCGTTGTAAATAACGCGATGGTAACGCGTGTATATCACTTTGAGGAATGATTATTTACGAGCTTTCAAAAAGTACACATCGGCGTTGCCCCCGCGGTTCACTGTCAGTCGCCTGTCGCGCCCGACAATCGCTCGCGAAGAGTTCGAAATAAACCGGGCCGAGAATTTTTCGGCCTGGAACTCCTTTGACGCGATACGACGGGCAAAAATAGAGATAGGTGAGCGAAAGAGTCGTTTAAAATTCGCCGCGGGTCCGATTCATTCTGAGAGAAACGTCCGAGATTCACTTCGTCATGAAGTAACAAAATTAAAAATAAAACTGTGACGTGAAAATTCCGTTTGCAGGTCAGCTTCAAATTTCTATAACATACGAATCTGCCATTGCTACAAGAGAACCGCGGATCTAATTTTATTAGATATTATTTTGATATTAACAATATCAAAAGTATGAGATTTTGTTTGAAAAACCACCCGCCCGATATCAGCATTTCTATGTATTCATTATTAAAAACTTGCTAACATTACATTTCTTAAAAAGTATTATTTTAATGTGAACAAAAACAACAGATTTTAATAGTCTTACTATAACGCATAAATCATTGTAAATTACCTATTGAGTTATGATGTCCCGACAGAGCCGTGGGATTAGCTGCTACTGCATTTGCTCCGGATTTATAATTCTATAAATACTATCATGCGGTTGTACTCGAGGAGGCGCCAGTCATCGATAGTCAAAATTTACAGAGCTAGGGCAGAGCCGCGTGCTAGATCTGGCGGATGGCTGCGAAGCAGCTTTATTTCAAATCAGTATACAACCAGTCGTAAATCAGCCAGATTTTACGTTCCAGACGAACAACACACACTGCAAAACACATCCGCTCTAAATTCCGCGAAACTATAATGGAAAAAAATGACTTTTTTTCCACTTTAGATAAGTGTGAAATTAAAACGGAATTATATATGCAGGACATTGTCTTTAATGTCCTTCATAAATAGAACGGACTAATGTCCGCCCTAACGGCTGCCCTCCTCTCAGTTGCAATAAACATCTCTATTGCTAACCGTTGGTGCCAACACGGGCACTGATCGACGAGGCAACCACCGCGGCAAATGCACGGCATGCGATCGCGACGAATTTGAGTTGTCTCCCGCGGATGACAACGCAAACGTGTGCTTCTTTTCTCACACGCTCATGTAAAGGCGAATAATGCCCGCAAGAGGAGCACACACCCGCGTCACCATCCTCGGGAAGCAACCCAAATTCGCAATCACATGCCGCATACCCACCGCGACGGCCACCGCGCCGATCGACACCCACAACTAGCACCAACAATTAGCAACAAAAACACTCATCACAACTGCGAAGAGAACGGCCGTCAAAGCAGACAAGCTAACAGACTGTTGTAACAGTGAACGACAAAGCTATCGCTACCGCTCGCGCCATATTGCGTTGCCAGAATAGTTTTGTTTATTTCGTCCGCTTTAATATACATGACGGACCACATCCTTTATAATGTTCGGACCACATCCTTTATAATGTCCGGTTTAACGTCTATTCTATAATAATTATTTTCAGTCCTATTTATATAAAAGACATTGTCATACATAGATAAAATGTCACATTAAGAATTGCGCCAGTCACGCTTAAGTAAAATGGACACGTAAGAAATCCGTTCTAATATTGTATATTCCGTTATAAAATATACATGTCCTTTATATATAAAGAGGATATGCTTTGCAGTGCAGATTGCCAGGGGACACTCGCAATTTTACGCGCACGTGGTTTTACACCCCGTATTATGGATGACAGCCGGAGATATATGCAAAGAGTTCTGTCAACATGTAGCTTTATTATATGTTATTGGCGCTTATTGGAGCACAACCCATTATTTGTTTTTAGGATAGTAATATTAAATTTACCCCTCAGACCCATCGACCCATACCCTTTATTCAATTTATACCATCTATACAAAATTTGACGGGTGTTAAAATTTAATTGCAATGATAGTTACTCTCGCAACACGAAGCGCAGCGAGAGAACCATTCAACATCGCGAAAAAGCGGCAACAATACAATGATAACATCTCGTTCTTACAAAGTGGAAACAAACTTTTATGAAGATTAAAATTTCAAAAAGCTCGAGCTTTAATGTTCAAGGCATATATAACAGCAATAACACTGTATTATTTAATAAAACGTTCATTTGTCTAGCAATATTCATTAAATGCTTATATTATGCGTAGGTGCATCTATCCTACGCTTAATGCAAACTTCGAGTTGTACTGGTTTGCAGTGCGCTGCGACTACCGAAGAAGATAATCATGAATGGCTTGCACGAGCCTGAAATTGTGCAACGGTTGCTTATTCTAAGTCAACGAGATCGGCAGTTATTAATCATTCGAGGCCGGGACGCGAGCGAGAGAGACGTCCCCAAAAGAGCACCACCCATAAATGTCAACAATTTATTTTTACAACGCGCGTTTCGTTGTATTACGATCACGAGCGCGTAATCGCGCCCGCGTTCTTCGCACTTATGTTCGGGGCTCTGTTGTTTCTCTCCTTGCCCAACGAGACTAATTTTCAACGAGCGCGTTTGAAGATACAGCAGCAACGATTCATCATCAATTTTACGTTCTCCGTCGGACATGTTCGTCCTTTTCTCCACTTCGAGTGACATTAACAAGTGCTTTTCCACGATAAACAGCTCTATCTGTAATTTCTCTGAAGCTTATCTTATGTCATCTGCACTAAAAAACGGTTCTTTATAATTGTGAATTTATATTTTTCAATTTATACTTCAACGTTAAACACTTTTTTTTATTAACTAAACTTATTTTTTATACTCTCGGCGAAGCATTAAATTATTTCACGTAATAATTTTTCAACCGTAAGATTTTTTAACTTTTAGTTTTTACAGTTCACATACATTTTTTCTAAATACTTGAAACAAAATAAATAGCTAATATGCAAAACTATATTTGTCTAGAATAAAGATTGTTTGTTATATTAAGCAATATTTGCAATCACTTTTAAATTAAGGTAAATTATTTAATGTCTCATATTTTCCGCTACTGAAAAATAATTAATCGCGGTTTTCTTTAAATATTAAGTAATAATCAAAGTCATTCATAAAATCTTTTCCTTTTCCATTACAAAATAAAAATAAAATATATTTTCAACATCCCTTTCAAATTAAAATAATGACATATATTGTTATTTTCAGAAATCCTAGTCAGCTTTTTTTTTCAACTATTACAATCGCAATTGGCGCAATATTTCCGTGCTGCGACTCATCCTTAGGCGGAATATAACTGTGAATCCATCTCCATACCATAAATGCACTACACGACACAACGGACCCGCCTTTCTCTTTGCAGCGGAGAGATGCTGGAAGGCGGCCCCGCCTCCCCAAAGCCTCAGGCAATTAATTCGCTATTACCGCATTGCTGGGTCGTAAGTCACGGAGGGTAATTACCGAGCGGTAATTTCACCGCTGCTGGGTTACGCTGCCGGGGTAATGGGTACATCGTGCGGTCATTGGAACCTAACAGTTTCAGCATGATTCGGCAATCCAATTACGCGATCAGATTCTCGCCGATTTGATTCTGTTTCTCTCTGTTCACCGTGTCCATGGCTAATAACATTATTTGTACAATAATCGCTTAATCATGGAGACTCTATTTTCGCAATTGTAATGGAAACAACTTTGTGATGATTTCACATCTCGACGTTGCGAGCGGAATAAAAAGCGACGTTCATTGTGGCACGATTATCGACAATTATTGAATTATCCGACATTCAGCTTCAATCCTCGCTTTCATCACGCGATGTTTATTTCATTGCACGAAAAAGACTCACCTCCAAGTGTGCGGTGAAAATCCGGAACACGTTTCTCCACACTGCAAACAGGGTTGCCCTTCTTCCACATCCGTGATGAGAACGCCCTAAAAAGCAAATAAATTTTATACGACGAGCATAAAATAACGGGGTGTGTGAAGTTGGCACCCCTATGGTACAAAATCGTAGTTCTGTTAAGAGTTCTGAATTATTCAGAACTAAAGGAAGAGTTCCTGATAGGTTTAAAAAAGAGTTCCGTTCGTTATAACATGGAACTCACACTTTGAAAAATGGGGGTGCCAACTTCACACCTAAAATCAGCACCGAATAGTTCTAAATAATTCATTTGATTTCTTTTGACGAGTACTAGAGTTCCTGATATAAAAATTTTTTTTTCCATTTTTCAAAAAAATTACAAAAAATAAAAAAAAATTAATATTAAGCAGGAATAGTTCTGAATAGTGTATTTGATTCCTTTCGACGAGTTCTAGAGTTCCTGATAAATAAAAAACATCAAATCTTTATAATTGTTTAAAAAATCACCATCGAAAGTTATAACATCATTAGCAGTGGCAAACCTTCGAGTTCGAATAATTCCTTAATTACTGTTTGGATCGTCTCCACCCATAATAATTTCTTGTAGAACTCTTAGAATATCGTCCAGAACTGCCGTCAGAACTACTGGAACTTAAAAAAAATTTTTATCTGCACTTAGTCGATTTTCGCGCGAGTCGCACCTTCGAGATCGAATAATTCTTTAATTAGTGTTCTAATTGTCTCCGCCCATAATAATTTCTTGTAGTATTCTTAGAATACTGTCTAGAACTGCCGTCAGAACTACTCGAACTATTAAAAAAAAATTCGTCGGCACTTAGTCGATTTTCGCGCGAGTCGCACCTTCGAGGTCGAATAACTCCTTAATTAATGTTCGGATCGTCTCCGCCCATAATAATTTCTTGTAAAACTCTTAGAATACTATCTAGAACTGCCGTCAGAACTACTGGAACTATTAAAAAAAAATTCGTCGGCACTTAGTCGATTTTCGCGCGAGTCGCACCTTCGAGGTCGAATAACTTCTTAATTAATATTCGGATCGTCTCCGCCCATAATAATTTCTTGTAGAACTCTTAGAATACTGTCTAGAACTGCCGTCAGAACTACTGGAACTCTTAAAAAAAAAATTCGTCGGCACTTAGTCGATTTTCGCGCGAGTCGTATTTTTGAAGTCGAATAATTTCTTAATTAATGTTCGGATCGTCTCCGCCCATAATAATTTTTTGTAGAACTCTTAGAATACTGTCTAGAACTGCCGTCAGAACTACTGGAACTCTTAAAAAAAAATTCGTCGGCACTTAGTCAATTTTCGCGCGAGTCGCACCTTCGAGGTCGAATAACTTCTTAATTAATATTCGGATCGTCTCCGCCCATAATAATTTCTTGTATAACTCTTAGAATACTGTCTAGAACTGCCGTCAGAACTACTAGAACTATTAAAAAAAAATTCGTCGGCACTTAGTCGATTTTCGCGCGAGTCGCACCTTCGAGGTCGAATAACTCCTTAATTAATGTTCGGATCGTCTCCGCCCATAATAATTTCTTGTAAAACTCTTAGAATACTATCTAGAACTGCCGTCAGAACTACTGGAACTATTAAAAAAAAATTCGTCGGCACTTAGTCGATTTTCGCGCGAGTCGTATTTTTGAAGTCGAATAATTTCTTAATTAATGTTCGGATCGTCTCCGCCCATAATAATTTTTTGTAGAACTCTTAGAATACTGTCTAGAACTGCCGTCAGAACTACTGGAACTCTTAAAAAAAAATTCGTCGGCACTTAGTCAATTTTCGCGCGAGTCGCACCTTCGAGGTCGAATAACTTCTTAATTAATATTCGGATCGTCTCCGCCCATAATAATTTCTTGTATAACTCTTAGAATACTGTCTAGAACTGCCGTCAGAACTACTGGAACTCTTAAAAAAAAATTCGTCGGCACTTAGTCGATACTGTCTAGAACTGCCGACGAATTTTTTTTTAAGAGTTCCAGTAGTTCTGACGGCAGTTCTAGACAGTATTCTAAGAGTTCTACAAAAAATTATTATGGGCGGAGACGATCCGAACATTAATTAAGAAATTATTCGACTTCAAAAATACGACTCGCGCGAAAATCGACTAAGTGCCGACGAATTTTTTTTTTAAGAGTTCCAGTAGTTCTGACGGCAGTTCTAGACAGTATTCTAAGAGTTCTACAATAAATTATTATGGGCGGAGACGATCCGAATATTAATTAAGAAGTTATTCGACCTCGAACGTGCGACTCGCGCGAAAATCGACTAAGTGCCGACGAATTTTTTTTTTAAGAGTTCCAGTAGTTCTGACGGCAGTTCTAGACAGTATTCTAAGAGTTCTACAATAAATTATTATGGGCGGAGACGATCCGAATATTAATTAAGAAGTTATTCGACCTCGAACGTGCGACTCGCGCGAAAATCGACTAAGTGCCGACGAATTTTTTTTTAATAGTTCCAGTAGTTCTGACGGCAGTTCTAGATAGTATTCTAAGAGTTTTACAAGAAATTATTATGGGCGGAGACGATCCGAACATTAATTAAGGAGTTATTCGACCTCGAAGGTGCGACTCGCGCGAAAATCGACTAAGTGCCGACGAATTTTTTTTTAATAGTTCCAGTAGTTCTGACGGCAGTTCTAGACAGTATTCTAAGAATACTACAAGAAATTATTATGGGCGGAGACAATTAGAACACTAATTAAAGAATTATTCGATCTCGAAGGTGCGACTCGCGCGAAAATCGACTAAGTGCAGATAAAAATTTTTTTTAAGTTCCAGTAGTTCTGACGGCAGTTCTGGACGATATTCTAAGAGTTCTACAAGAAATTATTATGGGTGGAGACGATCCAAACAGTAATTAAGGAATTATTCGAACTCGAAGGTTTGCCACTGCTAATGATGTTATAACTTTCGATGGTGATTTTTTAAACAATTATAAAGATTTGATGTTTTTTATTTATCAGGAACTCTAGAACTCGTCGAAAGGAATCAAATACACTATTCAGAACTATTCCTGCTTAATATTAATTTTTTTTTATTTTTTGTAATTTTTTTGAAAAATGGAAAAAAAAATTTTTATATCAGGAACTCTAGTACTCGTCAAAAGAAATCAAATGAATTATTTAGAACTATTCGGTGCTGATTTTAGGTGTGAAGTTGGCACCCCCATTTTTCAAAGTGTGAGTTCCATGTTATAACGAACGGAACTCTTTTTTAAACCTATCAGGAACTCTTCCTTTAGTTCTGAATAATCCAGAACTCTTAACAGAACTACGATTTTGTACCATAGGGGTGCCAACTTCACACACCCAAAATAACGACGAAAGATATATTAAGAGAAAAAAAATATTCCAGAACTATTCAGTTTTGAGCGCTAAGATAAGCTTTTTTTTCCATTTAAAACCAATAGCTAAGGTATTCTACGTTAACGTCTAATTGTAGAGAAAAATATTGATGTTAGGAATATATTGAGTGTCAAAAGCGAGGTGTTAGCGCTTTAGCATTTTAACTCACAAATCTTTCCTCGTGACGGAGAAGAACGCCACGTTGGGGAAAGTATATTGTCGTATATATGCGTGACGCTGACATGTGCGAATGGGGACAAGGTTTCAACGAAATGATGAGCCACGTGCAATTGGGAAAAGTTTTTAATTGCGCGAGCCTTGTTGTTATGTCACTATACAAGGCGGTGTTTATCTCGTTCGTGAGCGGACGATGAACCGCTAATGAGCGTTCGCCGCCAATAATAATACTTGTCGATGCGACTGAACTGACCGACCACATGTTAAAGATAAACGGTGAATTTTTTTTTAATACATGTAACAATCCCGTTTTGACCAATTAACTCAGTAGTTTATTTAGAAAAAAATTTATTAAACCGTCTAGGCTACGTTATTTATTTACGAGCTCGTCTTTCATTTTCAATGATTGTTTTTATGCGACTGTTAAAAAAAAAAAAAGAAGAGAATATCGCTCTCTCTCTAGTAAAACTAAAATATTTCACGGCAAGGATGTACTAAACTGGACAAACGATATCCGGAAATTTGATGTCGAACGTAAATTGTTGCTCAGACCATAAATTAAGGAGGGAAGCACATTTATTAACAGTTTCCACATTAGATAAATCGGCGAGCGGGCAGGATGTAATAGGTGTATTACATTATCATCGAGCTCATTTACCGGTCGCTTCTGGTGCAACTATCACCTCGTATTACCGTCTTCGTTCAGGAAACATTAATAACACGTCGATTTCCTTGCACGCCTTGGAAGCCGAGATTGCTCGCGCCCGAGCAACGTAAATAATGGATGTTTCACCGCGCGTTAGTCACCGGGTGCCATCGCATTTTTAAAAACGCGTTTCAAGTATTTTTGACAGCGCGTTTATACTTCCCGCTCATATACGTCGATGATCGCCGGAAATCAAGCTAATGAAACGTCACGAATTTTTCGAAGGTCACGTTTTGAAAGGAAGGACAGACGGAATGATATAAAATGCTAACATACGCAATATTGATTTGTATAGACATGCCATTCGTACGAAATAAAACTGTCGAGAATTATAGCGAGAATTTATAACACGATATCATGCCGTAAAATGTTTATAATTAAATTTTATTTGATCTCGCAAAAAAGCGGGAAATAAGACGATTAGCATAATCATATAAGACTTAAAAGAAATTTACTGTTTTAATAAATATTTCTATACGCATAATTATTATTTATTAAAAAAATGTGTTTATTAAAAATTTTTATAAAAAATGTAAAATTTTTTAATAGGTTTTGCAAATACATAAAGAAGCCTCTACGTCAAGATTGGATTTTAGTACCTAATATTATTTTATATGTATAATATTATCTCAAGTACATTTATAAACTGGCTTCTGAACACAAACGCAATGTGTTGCACAATTAGGTATAAACTGAAACTAGAAATAAATATCATTTGTTATGACGCCCGTCATAGAATGAAAGAATTTCAAGTTCGATTCCTGGCTGGGATAATATTTTTCGCAATAAGTTCTTTACATTCCTTACTTTTTCTTGAGATTATAGCATCAGTTCGCGATCAATTTAATTTCATTCTTTACTCGTTTGTTTATAAATAACCTAGTTCAAAATTATTAAAAAAATATTTAATCTATCGAAAGCAACTTCCAACGAAATACATGATCGCAAATGATTAATTAATGTCTACCTCCGAGATCGTAAGATTTCTACACTAAAGGCACCGCTGAGGATCCGGATACAGTTTGCGCCAGTCGGGTTTGAGAGAGAGAGAGAGAATCCCTAGTCTTCACCGGTCCACAGTCACCGGTTTGTCTACAAACGGAGAGAGGAGAAGAAGAAACCGCCGCGCTGGATGGAAGAAAGTGCCCGAAGCGCGCGTTGGATGCGTTCAAGAACCTTCCGGCCGGCGTATATGGCCGGCCCGCCCACGTGGGCTCGCTCGCTGTCAGCCTCATCGCCAAATATCGTGTAGACGCGCGCTGGAAAATGTGCCGGCCGTCGTCGATCTGTCTCTAGCTGCCTATATATAGCAATACCGAATAACGATGCCCGCAGCGTCCGTAGCGAACGTAGCTGTCTAATTAACATATTTTTCGTCCTGACTCACCGCGCGGCACGGCGGTGAAGGGCCTCGCTCTTTTCCGACGCGATGTCAAGGCGGATCGCAATGAAAATACAAGCGGACGAGAGAAACGTGGTCGATTCTGGTCCGTGGGGTTATTTCGATATGCGACTTTCTTTTTATTATAGAAATACTGGTGGTATATAATATGCGTTGAAAAAGATGAGCGTTCGCAATTGTGTGTCGAAGATTTAACGAGGAATTACTTTTAACTTAATTGTAATTAATGTAACGCCAGTTTGGAAACCTCGAAAGTATCGAAGTTACAACTCTATCTATTGCGTCAACGTGATTCTGATTAATTATCCCTGTAAGCATTAAAGGACCTCTCATCCATCCACAGTTTATGTAGCAAAAGTAGCTCTTGAAATGATTAAACGATGCTTTTGATTGCATCTGCGTTACCCAAGAAGACAGATTACTTAGAATTAACATACCGCGAGCGTTGTGAAAAATTGTTCCAATCATTTGCGGCGGGAAATAAACCGCGCTGCTGCTGCCGTTACTGCCGCTGCAGCACAGAATTGTAGCGAGAATGCAGTTTGGCGAATCTGGTTTGATTCGACGGCTGCACACTTTCGCTTGGTCGCAATTTTAACGGATCATAGCCGACGTTAAGACGTCGAAATGTTACCAGTGCACTTAAATTTCTGTATCCCGATCGAACGACTCTGCGTTAACCTTCAAGATAAAATATAAAATTTTGCTTTGCGTCTCTGAAAAAGATATATATTTTTTACACGCATACATAATATCTATTGTAAAATAATTTAAACATAAAGAAACATAAAGAGTACATATTTTGTAAAAATAATAATTTTTCTGAAAACTAAACTTTAAATGAGTTTTATTAAATTAAGCCAATATTAATTAGCGTGTAAATTCATACCGTGGGGCTTGGAAGATTGATTAGAAGAGGTAACGGATCAACACCTATACCTACCCCGTTAACGAACCGATCACTCGATTATCCCGCGGACAAAGACCGCGTTTTTAACGCGGCGATCCGTTTAAGGAGAGATGTTATCCGTAACGACGTGTCCTACGCGCGATACCGGCCATTCAGCTCGTGGGCGGTTCGCTGACATTTGCATGACGCGTTGGCCAATAGACAAGATGATTGCGAAAGTCCGCACGTTGAAAACCTGTGCGCACGGTAAACCCGACAAATTGATAAGTAATTCCCGCCGCTAAAAAAAAATTTTGGTCTTGCTTCGCGATGCAAAATATAAAATCGAATTATGTAATCGAATCGGTTATCTCAAAATCAACGCGAGCGAGTATCTCAAAATTAGTTGCAGAGCTGTAAAACTTTGGCTGAAAACTACTTCTTTCAGCGCTATTTATAAAAAACTTTATCAAATAATAAATTTAAAAAAATTATTTCGAGTAAAAATGGGAAGATACTTCTTTTCTTAAATATATATTTATAAATAAAAATAAATTTTTACTGCAAATAATAAACTTACTTTCTTATTAAAGTTACGTATAAGTTATACAATTATACAGCAAAAAATTCTTTTGATTTTTTTTATTTTTTTAAATATCTTTACTTACATTTTTTAATTTAATTATTTAATTTCTTGTAAAAAATAGCAGAAAATTACATTTGTTCGGTGATAATAATGTGATGTGCAAAATTGATTTTATAAAAACTTTTCATGAATAAGATCGCACCGATTCGTTGCGTCATTACCATTTAAAGGATTAGCAATGGTAGTGGTCGAGCTACTAGTATTTAGCTTTCACTTAATCGGATTGAACCGCGATGAAGCATAATTTATGCACCCTGTGGACGTAAATAGGCGTGGATGATAAATGGAGATTATAAATTGCTCATTCTGGATCGACTCTGGAGTGCTTCTTACAAAGTTTGAAACCAGTACGCCATTTGAACATCGATAAAGTTATATTGATTCTATACTGTTTTATTATAAGATAATCTCGTTTACAAATTGCGTAACATACGTTTATGATTAAAAAATAAAAATAAAAGTAATAATGAAGTGTAAAAAAAAATTTAAGAAACTCATCTTCTCTTGCAAATTAAAACTCGCAAGAGGAGATAAGCACTAAAATATGAAAAAAGTATAAATATATAAATATAAATTATGAATAAAATTAATGTGTAATATGTGTACTATATTTTATGTATCAAAGGAGGGAAAATTATTTTATGTGTTTTAATGATGTGTAACGCGTTGCAAGAGGGGTGAAGAATAAAATTGATGAGACCGATTATCCAGGAGAACTTTAATAAAATCCTGCTACACACACATACACAAACACACAAAATACGCTGTTGCGTTTATATTTACGCAAGTTACGAAACTTATCATCTCCGAGGCACTTAATTTTAAGGTATCGCGCTCTCTCGACCGTAAAACGGCCATCGCGAAATTCCAGGCAAATTGCAATTTTAGTGCACGAGGCCGTGCAACATTGCGCAAGATTTCCATGGTGATTCAGTCGCTCGTATTCGATGTGCGAGAGATAACAATGCCGCTTCTCGCTCGCCAACGGAAAATCGCCGATAAACAGGCACACACAGAGTGCGCACGAACGACGACACCGCAAACCGAACCAGTTCGACATATATCTCATCATTTAAACGACGTTGTACAAACCCGTATATTTGAACTTTTTCAATTCGCTCCGCGACGAGATCGCTACTTAAGTGCACCAGTAAATGATCACTGAATTCATACCTATTTCTGCGATAATCATATATGAAACGTTATATCAATGTTAAAATAAGAATACGATATAGTATTATAATTCCCAATAATTATAGCTATAAAGGATAAGCCCTTCTCTCTCTTACTTTAGTTAATAGCGCTTGCACGCTAATTTCGTAATATGCAGGTATTAAATGAATAATTCTACCAATAGTCCGTAATTATGCTTATTAGCTATTAAAAGCTAATAATAATATACATAATATTAAGTAATTTCCGTGATTTATTTATTAGAGGTAATGTTTGTAATTGCATACTGTTGACATCATTTAAATGTCTTAATAAATTTTATTTTATTTAAAAAAATCAGTGGATGATATTTTCCCAATATTCAACCAAAAATTTGCCAAGACTTATGACCTTATCTTCAATTATAAATTAAGGAAAAATCTTTCGCTATTAATTTCAAGTGATGCACCTAACCACGCGGTACAAAGCCAACAGATAGATTTAAACTTTATTCAATGCGGCTAAGCCGTAATGTATGTCGACTATAAATAATAACCCTGTTTAGCGAAAGGATTGAATTATCGAACAATATTTCATGCACGACCATCCACTGGTGCATTGGCCATATTACCAGACGAAGGTGGAACGAGAGTTACGACTCTCGTGTTACGACCACACGCGACATCGCAATTTCACTTTCGCACGAATTCGAATTCAAAACAAATTCGCTTGAGTCGAAAGGGACGGCGGAAAATTGGCGCAATCACCTCGACCGCAGGTCGCTCGTTCCCGCGAATGGCGACGAATGGGGGTCGAAAGAATGGGAAAGCCGGACTTTCTTTCCCTCGGGACTTATCCTCGATAATAAACGCCTCAAATTAATGTCACGTGACGCTTATCATTCCCAAGCAGGACTGCCATCATCTCTCTCTCATCTTCTCCAGCGATTTATGAAAACCGCCTCGCGTCTCTGAACCATAAAGGAACGATCGAAAGCAATTGACTCATGAAAGTGCCATACCCCTTCGCGGTAGTTCCAGACGGTTCTCGAGGGCGTCGCGCCGCCGGCGTTGCCGCCTCTCCCCGGCAGGACTCCGCCGTCCCTTCGTGGTGTCCTCCGCCAACGGTCCTCTTCCTCGTCCTCGTCGCTGTCCTCGTCGTCGTCCTCGTACTTCCTGCGCCTCGCCGCGCATATCTCCTGTGCGGGACGGCGCCGACGGCCGCGCCTCTCCGCCGAGCCACCGGAAGCATCCTCCGACGATCGTATCCTGATGATCGTGGCACCGTTGCGATCGCGGGTCGAGGAGAATCGCGGCGACTCACCGTCCATCCTTCCACGCGTCTCGAAGCGAGGACTCCCCTCGGGATCGTTCGCGGATGCCTCGACCGTGCCGCCCTGTGTGTCTTGCAGGATCAAGAATCCTCGTTCGGGCGAGATGTCGACGTTGAGCCGTCCTTCTGGACTATTTCGCAGCTTACTGTGATCCCGCAGATACTTCGCGGAGAATATCCGATTGTTCTCGTACCAGGACTTGGCGCAGAAATTTTTCGCGCCCTTGCTCGAGGAGTTGCTCTCCGCAGGCTCGCTTTTCTTCAGTGGCGACAGCGCCCTCGACTGCCCGTCCTCCAATTTCCTCTCGGACCCCTCGCGATCTCTGCCTCGCAGTGACGCGCGTCTCTTCGGAGAAGCGTCGTGCTCCTTGAAAGAATTCGTTCTGATTATTGCGTCGTTGCTCTTCTCCTTGAAAGGGCTCGAAACGCGCGGTTCGTCGTCCTGCGTCTGAAAGGATACCTTGCCGAACTCGATATACCGATCGTTCGCGGTTTTCCTATCGATATTGTTCTCGTAATCGTGATACGACGTTCGCCCAAATTCCTTGTCGTCGTCCTTGAAACTGTTTTTCCTCCTTTCTGAATTACTCTCGCGATCCTTATAGAAAGTCTCGCCAAACTCGGCGTTTTTTTCCTTAAACGAGTTCTTCTTTCCAGAATCTTCGTTCGCATTCTTAAACGAGTTGCTTCTGCTCGATTCGTCATCGACATTTCTCAGCACAATCCTGCTGACGCCACCTGCATGCTTCATGGACGAGATCTTCCTCTCCGCGTTGTCGTTCTGATCTTTCAAAAAGGTTCCGTCGAGTTCACTGTCTCGTATCTTAAAGAAACCCTTTCTACTTGCGTTTACGTCTTTGAAAGAATCTTGGCAAGATAAGTCTTCTTCATCCTTGCCGAAATATCTGACGGAGGCCTGATGTTGATTTTTGGCAACGTACCTCTTATACGTGTCGTTATCCCGATCTTTAAACGATGTTTTTCTGATCAGATTAGACTCACCGCGATCCTTGCTAGTCGCCCTCCTGGACTCAGCTCTGAAGGAATTCTTCTTGGTTACTGGTTCTTGATCCTTTAAAGATTCCTTTCTAACCAGATGCGGTTCTCTGGACGAGCTTCGCCTAGGCGAGCTTCGTCCGGGCGAACTTCTGTCCAAGTCCCTCCTGGGCTCGAGCAGTGCCCGGTCGTACCTCTGTATCCTCACGTCAAAGTCCTCCGGCGAACCCTCGTACGTGTAACTTCTCCTCTTCGACGAATTGCCTCTTGACCGAGGATGATTGTCTTCGTCCTCTATCGACCTCCTCGTGTAATTTTTCTCGGCGTTGTAAGTACCGCTTGTTTTTCGGAAACTGCCATCTCGTTGAAACCTTTCTGTGCTTCTCGATTTTCGGTCGACAGATCGATCGCGCTGGCCCGCGTCCTCCTCTCGGTCGGGCTTTCCGTGCGGTTTGGACTCGCCATCATCTCTCAGTTTCCTATCTCGATCGTTAGATAAATTATCGAACGGATAACTATTGATCACTGGTGATCTTAGGTCACCCCGACCGTCACTTTTCGTCGTGCCGTGCATTTCCTTTTCAGGACTTGCCGATCTTTGCTCCCTCCCGGACCGTAACTTGCTTTCCTCTCGCGACTTTAATCGGTCGATCATCGCCTGGATCCTACGGTCTGGCGACTGACTGCCGTCGGTAGCTAAATGTTCGATTTCCTTGAGTAATATGTCTCTCTCGTCGACGGGTTGGATCGCATCGTGGTTGCTACCGTTGCTCTTGCTAATCTTGGACGTCCTCCCTCGATTCCTCGTCTCCATTTCGTCTTCCCACGGCTCTTTTATCCTTGATTTATGAGAGCCGTTGAGTTCTCTCTCGACAGATTCAATCCTTTGTCGGCCCTCTCTCGGCAAGGATCCTACGTATCCTTCGTCCCGATATTCCGGACGATCGTGCGGCTTGTCTAGCTTCGCGCATGCGGGCTCGCCTCTAAATTTTCCGTTGGTTAGTTGCGTGTCCTCGAGATCTTGTTTCCTCGATTTTCTCATGTCATCCTGGACGATGTCCTTGATATCCCACGTACCAAAGTGTTCTCTGCTCTTCTTATACAGCAGGTCGACACTGTTCTCTTCCGTCTGTGCGTTCTTGTTGTATTCCCGTCCGTTCCGCTCTACTTTGTTATTATCGTGCAGTTTTGTCATGCCGAAATGATAACGATTGTCGCGCCCATCGTTCTTGCACCGACCGGAGTGTACTTCCGGCTCACTTCGATGAAAATGATCCTTGGCGAACGAGGCGGCTCTCGGTGTGTCCTTAACCGCCGAAGGGCCGCGCAGGCGGGACGTCATCTTCGCAAGGAACGGAATTTTGAAGACGTTTCTATTTCGCCCAAATAATATAACTCGTATAACGATATAGATCGATACGCAGTAATTAATATCACCAAAAATTCAAAAATATCTCGCGGAGTAATCTTCTGTTACAGAATTTCTCGCGATACGTTTCAGGATTAAAGGAGGAACACAAGCGCCCTCGAGATACACACGGTTAAGAGTATACGAGCGCTAACCTATTATTATTCGCGTATATCGAGCCAGCCCAACGGCTACCGTCCATGCCGATCGATTCCCGGATCCTTCGTCATCCACCGTGCATACGTGTTCGTAGCCTGCCGTCAGTGCACGAGCACTGAAACTACTTAAGTCCACTAGGATCTCTGAGATCAACATCGGAAGCACCGTTCGTTGAAGACATAAAATAACATGCCACCTTAAAATTCGTTTTTCACATCCGGATGATATATCTTTTTCAACGAAAAGCTCCGATACAAAATACGTATTCGCCTCGAGATAATACCAAAATATGTCACTAATAATAAATTTACTTCTGACGAATAAAACGATCGACCTGACCGAACCGATTAATCGCACAGATTATTCACAGCCTTGAACCATTTCTTCATCTCAAACAGTATAGCGGCTTACACGGCTCTCCACAGTCTTCGCAAAAATCAAACTTGAGTTTTTCTTTATACCACTGAAATCGGAGCGGAATAAACCTCGGGATGAACAAACACAACAAAACGTAGACGATGATCGCGATTGAATCTCTATCGCTGTCGTCGCGACGAGTACCTCGCCGAATCCTTTGTATTCCTCGCGCAAGGGCACACCTTCCAAATCTCACGGTCGCCGAGCCGCAAACTGGCTCTCTCTCTCTCTCTCTCTTTTTCTCCTCGTCTCTGGTACTTTTTCAGGACGGAGCAACAAAAGATGGATGTTCGGCGACGATCCTCGCGAGTCCTCGCGCCTCGCCAAAACTCGCAGGAGTGCGAGAGAGCGTCGGTCTTCTCCACTCTCGAGGTAGCTCCTCCGCGGCGAGAAGCCGGCTTCGGGATGGAACGACCACGGCAACGACGACGACGACGACGAACGCGCGCAGCAGACGACCCTGAAAGTCGTCTGTGGACTTTCACGAACGCGAGCACTTTGCCGGTCGGAGTCACCACGAGAGTGTGCACCGGAGGGAGAGCGTGTTCCTCCCGCTCTCCCGCTCTTTCCTGCCCCCCTATCCTGTCGGGGGCCCCCCTCGCTTCCAACCGTCCCCTTCCTCACTGTACCTTCTCTACCCCGTCGCCGCCGTGCGCCACGTCGTCCCTCCCCCCTCCTCGCCTTTTCGTCCTTCGCGCCGTCGCCGACCCCTTCGTCTCCTATTCATTTCACGGTCCTGCGGTCCTCCCTGAGGTGAGGTGGAGCACGGATCTCCCGTTAATCCGATACCAATACTTTGGGCAATCACGAGATACATCAAGCGCGTAAGCTCGACTTCGCCAAGGTTCATCAGCCTTACGGATCGATCGATGGGACTAATAGACAGCTTGCGCTTCGAGGGAAGCTTGTGCTTCCGAGACAATGTTTGTTAATTTGAAACTTGAGATGGAAACTTGAGTCTTTAAGAGATGGAAGTAAATGATATTGATGATATTAACAGCATGATATGATAAACCGCGGCGAAGAGGATACATCAATTTAATTATGAATTCGTTGTACTGAACTGCGGCTGTGATGACAGAAGCAATTGTCGGTCAACGTTGTTACGCCAGCCATCGCAGGAAATTAATGACTTTTTCAAATGACGGAACGAGAGCGGAAGCATCGTCTTTCACTTTTGAGGCGTAGCCTCGGCGTTCGCGCGGAAATTAATCGGATACTTCGAACGTGAAAGGGGATCTAATGCTGCGAAAAGGCTAGAAAAAGGATATATAATATTTTCATTACACCGATACCGCGAGGTTGCTTCGCGAGTAGATCGTCCGCTATTACGCTTCATTAAAACTTTCCTTCTGGACTACTACTTGCGCCGATTAATTTAAGTATCAAGTTAAGAAATTAATAAATTCCCGAGGAAGAGTTACGCCGAGGAGAATCAGCGAATTCCGGGAAATTGAATCAAGAAATTAACCAGAATTTAAATCGACGTAGCGGTCAATGAATCAGGAGCTTTGAACGTTCGAGCGTGCCGCATAACGATTCCTCTCGTGCGCGCTGCGCAGTATAGAAGCGCAGAGCTCGCGCATTAAACTCGGAATAGCACAGCGGAGGTGGACGTCGCGGATATACTCGCGTAGGAACTTCGGGAATGTCGTCGGCGCTAAAGGCGTCGCTGTTCTGCGTTGACCGTGGCTCCGCGGCTTAATGAGACCTCAGCGATCCCTTAATGGGGCTGGTCGAATAAAAAAAAAGGGGATAATATTCCATGGAGCACGTTACTCAACGCATGTTTACGTTTGCGACGAGGAAAGTCAGGCGCGACAAAATTGCTGACGGAGAGAAAACCGGAAAGGAGGATGAGCTGAGAGGGAAAGGAACAAGCATCTTCATACGAAATGATTTACCTCGTAAAATCGTTTTCTCCTTATCTCGCAGCAAATCACAGGCGATTCAATGAAATTGGCATCGGCGCGGATTGCAGTGTGCCAGAAGTGGAAAGTTGAAGCTATCGTTGACCATCAAAAGAAATGGTTTGTAAATTCCTTTAACCTAGTGAGATTCCCAATTATCGTGACATCGTAAGAATTTTCGATTCTTAAGTATTACTGTGTTTAAATTGACGGTGTAAAAACTGCAGCGAAAAGTTTTAAATTCGAGATTTTGACATCATAACTGCGGCGTCTATCTACGAAGGGGTTAACGAACGACCCGCTCGCTGAAATGGCAAGGGGAAAGAGCTGCAGGTCTGTGAATCATCGCCGAATAAATGCTGACGTTCCATGACACGAAAACGCGCGGCGTTAAAGGGAGAAAGAGATATTTTCTTCGGCGAAACGCACAATCCAGCCGTCCGTGCGCGCCTAATCGCTTCTCTCGACCTCGCGGGTGCGGCGAGAGATTTTACTGCGAATCGCTGCGTGCCTCGAGAAATATTCCGTACAAATTTCTTTTCGTATCTTCTTCCTACGCGCGAAAAACGATTTCTTGCATTTAAATAAGAAATATGTAATACACATTTAAAAATAATTTTAATCGATAACAATAATATAACAGAGATTTAAAAAATGAAACAGCATTATATTTCAAATCCTGCAAATATACGATTACAATGCTGTCTGCGATCGCAAAAACAATAGATTCCAGTGGTCATTCACTGCTAATCGCTCATCGGTACGCCCATCGATTATGTTTCCTATCGAAGACAATGAAAGAGACCACGAGGCGGCATTGAACGAGCGAAATATCACCACTCTCCGACGTTGCGGCGTGGATAATCGCTAAATTAGCTGAATCGCGCGCGCGCATCGACGATTAGCTATCGCGGAATAATTTATATCTCGCGGCGGGCAGCGTATTTACGGCGATTAAAAGCTATCGCCGACGCGGCGAGCTCTCGCCGATGGCTCTCGATCGAGCTCTCGTTTCTTCGAGCCCCGCGTTCGATTCGCGCGCGCGCACGCACGCGAAACACTCGCGGACGCGCGTTATTAATCACGCGTGTCCCATAAGCGAGGCTTTCACTCTTGCGTCACGCCGCCGCCGCCGCCGCCGTAAAGCCAGACAATCGGCCTGTGCGCTTCATATATCATGTCTCCCGTTTCGAGCGTCGGACGCGCAACAACGACACGATGATATCTTGATCAATTGCACGACTCGCGCTCGCGACGCGACGTCCCCGTACGAGTAATTCGTTAAGTCGTCGCGCGGCCGCGTGCGAACGCCCGATATATATCGATATCGTGCGGTCGCCATCGGCGAGAGAATCGCCGACCCGGCAATAAAACTTCGACGCATCATGGCGCAATAATTATCGCGGCTCTCGAGACGATTAATTTTCCCGGGGTCGACGTAATTAATTTATCGCGTGCTTCCAGCATCGCGTGGCGTCTCGCGAGAAATCGATCGAGGTGAGCCGCTAATAGCCGTGATCGCTTAGCTTTACATTCACCCCCTCTTATTCTTCTTCTCGTGAAATTTTTCCAGCGATTGTAAAAATTTAGAGAGAGATTTCTCCAGACAGAGCTCTCAGCTGCAACATTTGTAAAGCGTGGGTAAAATAAATAAATTGTCGGAGGAGCATTGAAATCAGCGTATGAAGTTGTTAAATACGTAAAAAGCTATTGTGAGAACAGTACGTTAGTGAAAGCGTAAAACTAACAGTAAAATAAATAATATTTAGTAAAAATAAATCGATGTGTGAACAACGCAAATAAAAGTAACATTAATAAATGAAGAAAGATTTTTTTAATCAAAGCGGATATTGATGCTTAAAAATAGGTTTTGTGTAAATCTTCCACTGGCAAATTATAGTCAATTTTCAGTAGTAAAAAATACTACAATAAAATACAAAATAGTCTTTGAAAAAGTCCTTGAAAGACATAATAAACCAACAATGCTCTTAAGTGCCGTAGTCAAGATTTAAAAGCGTTTTTACCGATGCCTTTGTTTTTAGATATTCATAATTTTCTGTTTTTTAATCAAGCAATATATACACATATTATTAGAAATCGTAATTTTATTTTATTACGAGAAAAATACAAATTAAGATATTTGTAAAATTTAATAATAATTTATGATACTAGAGAGAGAGAGAGAGAGAGAGAGAGAGAGATTTAATAACTTTATATATCAAATTTAATATTTTTCCAACAAATTAAAAATTAAAATTTAAAACCAGAGTAGCTCAGTAGTTTAAAAATTAGAAAAAGCATATCGTTTTTACTTGCCATTTCGGCAAAAATCGGCCTATTTTATTCATCCTTTAACGTTTGTAAAATATTCAATAAAAAAAGGAAAAGCAATTCATATCTCATTTATTTTTATTTTAAATTTAATTTAGCCTACAATTATTTTTCCTTAACTATTCTTCAAGTAATTGCCTACACTATCGACCAAAACCACATTTGAATTTGAAAGCTCTTCCTTTTTTTGGAAGCCGAGATGGTCGAATTGAAAATTGTACTCCATTCTATATTTCAGTTGTGAATATCACGACGGTTTAAATTGTTAATAATCTTATAATTCCGATAGAATGCTAGAAGAGCCAGTTATCCATGACCGAAGAGAACGGACTGTTTCTAAGTAACATACTTGTTTAACATGTCCTAATGCCATAAATGTGCATAATTAAGTTCCGCTTTGCGCTTTGTTCGTCTCTACTTATTCGATTTCTAGTCGCGTGGATCCACTTATGATTCTCTGTCGAAGAGATGAAGAAAGAAAGAGGTGATTGTCACGAGGAAAAAAAACTTGCGACTCAATGTCATTTTATAGATGGCATAAATAATAAACGAAATAGTTTTTATGTACGAATTCACGGAAGGATTAATCCCAACGATTCCTAATATGCGATCATAAATTCTTCTACACGTCTTAAAAAAAATTCAAATTAAGCTGACGCACGTTTATCATTTAGTTTCGTAAAAGAATCCACATTTTCTTCTATGCAATCACATATAATAATGTTTTTTTTTTTATTAAATAACATTAAAAACTTTCTCGTATGTATTAAAAATGTGTACTTTCGTAGTTTGCATATTGTTACACTTTTAAGTGCAAGAAGCCATAAGCGAGTATTACTTTAAAATACGATAGCACTATCTCGCACGCCGGATACACTCGTAGAAATGTTTTTGCACGCGTCGAGAAATACCGGAGCGTAGAAAGTTAACGCGAGAGATAACAGCTCAAGTTTAGAAAGTAAAATAATGGAAAAAGTGTCGCGCGCACCTTGCGAAGAATGCAACGCGAAAATAAATTGAATCCGGGGGCGGTATCATAGTTACCTGCTCAGGTGGCGTAAGACGCGTGTCAGATAAGAACTTCATAGCTGGCCAAGTCACTTTGTTCCGCGGCATGGAGCCACGGTAAAACGACTGCTGGTGGTATCGAAAGCCGTGACAGAAAGAGAACAAGAAAGAGATCACTTTGCTCGCTCAAACGGTCCGATTATTGTGCCTTTAGACGCTATCTTCGCGAAATAGGAGGTTCAAATAATTGCAGGCTAAGGCATAATCTCTGAATATTAAAGTTTTGTTTCGAATTTTACGACAATTCCGCAAATTGAAGTAAGCAGGATATAAAAATGTTAATATTAGAATTTTGAATATTAAAGTTCCGTCTAAAAACTTACGATTCTGAAAACTGAAACAAGCAAGGTATTATTAAAATTTCAGTATCAGAATTTTGAATATTTAAAAAATTACTATTTAAAGTTTTGATATTTAAAAATATAATTTTTAAAACAATATTTAAAAAATTAATATTTAAGACATTTTCAACATTAAAATTTTTAATATTAACTTTTTAGTTTAATATCCATTTTTATATTTTTAATATTAGAATTTTAATATTAAACTTAAACATAAACTTAGAATCAAATATTTAACTTAAGAAAATTCCAATTTCTCTGTTTGCTAGGCAGGAACGACTAAAGAAATCTCTGGAAACTAACCAATTGATTTCGTATTTGTCGTTTGCATTCGATGATCGCAGCGTCGGTCTTCCTTTGTTTGAAATCGCTTTTCGTGAAATCTTCGGCTACGTCCCTGCGTGTGGGCCGCGACAAGGTCCTGTCACAACGCCCCCGTGTTTTTGCACGCCGGGCTGTGTGAGACCACACGGTGAATGGTGCCCCCTTACGCGCGTATCGACCTTTTCGCCCGAAATGGCAAGATCGAAGGTACACGACGAGCCGGAATCGGTTAGCACTTTGATTATCCTTGCTGAGAAAAGTGATGACTCCCGAGCCGTCTGGTTTCAAAGAAACGTCAACTAAATCTTGAATCTACGCGTCTATTTTTATTTCTGCTGCGACAGAAACGGCACTAATCTTGAATCTACGTGTCTACTTTTTTTCTGCTGAGACAGACGTATCTGGATCTCTAATCGCATATTCTTATAAGTTATTTACGTGATTTACTTATTTTATAAGTTCGCGAGACGTTGCTTACAGCGCATTCGCGCGCGCTTGAATAAGAATACGCCGAAACAATAAGCCAAAGGTGCATCGCAGTTTTAGAGAGAGCGGAACATTTATTTGAGTATCGCTCTCGGCTACTCGCCTTTGGGATTCGTGTTTTCTTTGAGAAAGCGCACGAAAACGAGATTGCACGATTCGCGTAAGTAGATACAGACGTGCATAGTCATCCGTAATGTAAGACAGACGTTGCCCACATATTTCTTGGGATTCAAGGGCGCTACCACACGCGCTGCAACAGTTTTAAGGCGTCATTCACACCGACGGCGGGACCCTCCCAGCTAATAACCGGAGGAGTTAATGGACGCGTGCCGATTTCCATTCTACCCAGTCGTGACCGATATTCTTAACGCAACGCCGACAACGGTCGACGCTTCTTATATAGACTTTGCAATTCTCTCGTTCTCTCTCGCATAAATGGGATCGATTATTTTATGTTCTATACGAAGTATAAAGCATAGAGCTGTCAACGTTATCAAACTGAGAAAAAAATGTGATATTTGCGACTATAATTGCATAGTAAAATCATTATAATTAGAAATATCATTTTCTTCATAATTATTATTACAATATTATATTGGTAACAATAACAATATGCTTATAGTGATTGTTTTACAGTACAATTTATTATATTAGAATCTCCTTTTCGGTTATGTCAACCATATCATAAGTTGCATAGATCAATATTATGATTATAAGAACTTTAATATAATTTAAACAAATTGTAACTTATATTGTTGAATAACTATAAAAATATAATTAGGCCCAAAAATTATATGTTATAATTACTGTAACTTATTTTTTTTTCTCAGTATAAGTATTATGAAAACACTCTATGTAGTACTACATATTAATTAATATTAATACTAAATATTAATTAAAATAATTAATATTCAATATGAAATCAGATGTAGCAATGAACTTCTTTACTAAAAATCGATGTTAAAAATGACGAATTAATTTGGATCGAAAGAAAGAAATTAATAATTTTACAATAATTCATAATAAAGTAATTTTGTATTTAAAATGGTGATATATCGTCAAAATCAAGCATGACAATTCCATTGAAATTGCACAATTCACACTATTCCTCCAAGACTTATTCTTTATATATCATCATCCAGAGTGACGTTTTAAATCTACATATTTGCCTACCACTTGTCTGGCATACTTACATTTATCTACATTTATCGCGCGACACCCACGTGAAAAATCGCAGTACGCATCGGAAGGTCGCTATTTTTCTTTCTCTCTCTCGGACGTGCTCGACGCGCGAAAGAAAAAAAAATGTTTCGGTGTGCAAAGTGCGGCTCAGGATCGGCTTAAAAACGTGACGGCGGATGATCTCGCGCGTTCTCGTATTTATCTCATCGTATTTACAAGTCAATCGGGATTTTCCCGGAACGTCCGGCAAAATCGATCTCGGCCACTGGACGTTTTTCGTTAAATCGTCGCGTCGTCATCGTTCGCGTTATCGTCGCGTTAACTCTCGTTCTGACCTTCGGATACGTGACGAATCGCGGCGGATCCGGCTGTACGGGTACGGCCGCGCGCCGGGCGAAAGAAATGCTCTAATTGGATTTACCGCGGGCGACCCGTTAAGCATTTAGCGGTGCACGACACACAATTGCGTTCTGCTGCGCCCCGGCCCTCTCGTAATATAGCGGTGACTCACTCGCGCGGCGTTCTCGTTTCATTGGAGAGAACGGTGATCCCGGGCTCTCTGGCGCAACTCGAGAGCCCCTCCGGAATCACGGTCTTATCGTTATTAAAAGAAGGCGCTGGAGATCGGCAGACCGGTTCTGAAAAAAACCCACCGTGGCAAAGGATCTGTCACAAATATCTCGTGACAGATTAGTGTCTAAAATCACTTGCGTTTCTATTATACGCTGACAAACAGTTTTTTGTCATTAGGTGAATATTTCGCAAGTTGAAAAAAATTAAAGAAATTATTTCATATTTACTTAATATAAAAAAAATTTTTAGTGTGTATTCTACAATTTTTTTTCTTGAAGAAATTCTCACTTGTCGTTTTCGATATCTGACATGTAATAAGTACTGTACTTCGATATTGAAAGAGATATTGTTTTTTTTAATGGGATTTTAAATCAGCACAATAAAGGATCTTGATGTTTAAAATCTTAATGTTTATCCAAGTTAATCACTTAAAACGTCAATTACGATAGGCCGCGATGACATACGATAATTTTGAAAGCATAGCGGGCACATTATATTGAATTATTCCATCATCTGCCAAAAAGAATAATACTGTATTAATGTATCTCATAAGAAGCTCTTATAACGACTGTAATTCCGGTTGAGCAAAAGTACACGTCGTCTGCCACGGTCTAACCAGTAACTGCTTTTTATTGGCAGTGCCGTTATACCGTTTATATAGCGAAAAACTTGGCGGCTGTCCGAGATAGTCCAACGTAATGGATGTATCTATTAGGGAACATATCGCATTCTCGGAAATGATCAAAATCGCATAATGATCAAACTCTGTCGGGAGTTCAAGTTTATCTTCGTCAATAATTTATCATCTCTATAACTAAAGTTTTATTAAAATTTTAGTCCCTTAAATTAGTTAAATTGATGAGCTATCCATAAATTAGCGCGCAGTCGTCAATCTTGTTTCGCTATTTTTTAATTAAAAGGCCTGAGAAGGAAGATTAGCAAGAAGATCGGTCTTCCTATCTCGGACTGCTCATAAATATGTATTGCGCCGGTTAATTTTATTATACAAACACGTCGAAATTTTCGCAGCGCATCTCCCGCAGGTTCGTTTATCGCGCGGCTTTAATCGCACGGCGACATCGTAAAGCAACGACGAGAATCTTTGCTCGACGCCTCCGGTGTTATCCGGAGCCGGCATTACAGCGCTCTGCAAACCAGAGCCCGCTTTGATTCAATCGCGATTCACAAATATATTTCTCCGTTACAAAAAAAAAATCGCGCCACGGGAGATTCCCGAGAGAAGCTACTCTCTTCTGTGAGGAACAATTTCAAGTGGCGTGGCGATCGCGCAATTAAAACACCTCTCGATTCGTGCAACTAAAACGCGTACTTTAACACAACGTCTGACGCATATGTGAAATGTATTGGAGAAAAAAAAAAGCATTTTTATATTCTCTCCCTTTCATGTATACTTCCATTCCGATACTCTTACGCAAACAGAAAACGATTATGACTGCGCTGTGCTACCTGTGACCTTTTAAAAGCTGTCATAGCGTTGTAGCGGAGTACTCGAAAAGATACTTGGAAACTGGATTATAATACCCTATAATATTGAAATCCAATAACGACCTCAATCGTGCATAATGCCCGGAATCACGTACATACATATAATACTCAACACAGATTGATCATTCGCAGATTATATTTGCGCTTTAAAAGGTTATTAAGCGATAAAAGAAGCGATGTAGAATGTAAAATGCAATCAAATATTTGGCATAAAACTAATTAATCAAGTGATTGGCATTAAAATATACAAACTACACTGAAAAAAGTGTATGATGTTTGCGATTATAATATAATTGCATGGTAAAATAATTATAGTCAGGAATATCATTTATGTAGTAATTGTTACTATAATATAATATTGGTGATAAAATCCATATGATTATAATGATGCTAATAGTGATTGTTTTACAGTGCAACTTACTATATTAAAATCCCCACTTTGGTTATGACAACCATATATAAATAAATTGCATAGACCAATATTATGAAAACTTTAATAAGCTTAAATAATCCATAATTTATATTATTGAATAAAATTATATTATTGTATAAAAAATATAGTTGGATTCATCAATGACTATGTATATATTATAATCATTTAATAATATTATAATTAAATATAATTATAATATTATGATTACTGTTATATAGGGTTTGAGGTATTTAGGTTTACTTTAAAAAATTTCGATTTTTTGAAGATTCGAAGGAATTTGATGTTTCAAAGCCTCAGACCTTCAAAGTGAACTTCAAACATCGAAGCTTTAAATTCTTTTCAAACCTTCGAATATTCGAAGTTGTTAAAAAGTAACAACTCTAATTATTGCAACAATTTTTTCTACAATTTCGTAAAATTAAGTATTAAACAGTTAACAAGTATTTGAAAAATTTCTTGTTATTTTCTCGATTGTATCTACTGCCTAAAAACGAATAGTAAATTGCTAAATGTATGCGATATAGATTCTAATCACTTTAATTCACATCATGATATTCTTCAAATTTTCCCTTCCTTTGTTTCCCTTTAAATGCTAAAATCTATATGTATATTAGTCCTCCAAGGGAATACACAAGTATTCCGGAAGTTTCTGATTATCATAATCTCGTGACTCGTGACAGCTGCAAAGCGAGAAAGGACGAATTCTCCGGTGGGCAGCCATCACCGATGCGAAGACAAACATTGACATTGAGCCGAGCTATAATGATGTCACTCGCGCGGAAGTGACATCATTTCGTCGGCTCCTTGATTCGACCCACAAATAATTTGCAGCTCGTCCAGACTGTGACCTTTATTTAATCGCATTTTTTACATGCATCGCGACTTCAATGTATATCCTAAATTTCAAATAAAAGCGTGAATAATACGGAAAACATATTCAAATTAATGCTGAATTTATTAACTTTTATAGGTATGCAATGTCTTTTAGCAGATTTAGTTTTTATTTAAATTCTATTTTTCTATTTTTTTATAGATTGTGAATTCCAAAATTGTCAGTAAAAAGACTGAAAATGAGATAAACTTTAAACTCTGCAAGCATACTCGTGACTTAATAATCGCTGTGGTCCAAAATCATTTGACACAAACATGGTGGACTAAAAACGATCGAAAAGTGTGAATCCTTAGTGTTACGAAATCGCGATAAACAAGCCATAGTTACAAAAACCTTGAACCACGCGACCGAGATTAGACCTTTCGAAGATAAAGTCGGCGTTTCGCCGCATTTGCGATTGTGATTTTTCATCGCGAACTTTTCGAGCCGACTCTGACGAGTCTATTCTGTATGGCGGATCACCAAGAGCACAACAGCTTTCAGTTTCTCCGTTCCCGATCGCGTTTTAATCACTGTCTCTCCGCGAGATTCGCTCTCAATGTAGTTGCGATGCAACGCTCGCCCGCTAATGCGACGAGCTCTTATTAAGTTACTCAACTCGGATCATTAAGGATCGAATCAACGAGGGGGTAGGGGGGAGGGATTTAATAACGCTGCCGCGACGGTCGACGATTGCCGACGCACTTAAGTTAAATTAAATCTGACGTCGCGCGTACGTCGGTATCTGCCGTTTTTTACTTGTCATACGTCATGTTACCTTCACCACTGACTGACCGTTTAATATTCCTTCAGTTTCCGCAACGTCCGCGTACTTTAAATGGCTTTATGAAAATGCGATTCCATTCGCAGGAAAAACACAGGGATAAAACTGCGCAGCGGAGAAAGGAAGAGGAAAGGGGAGATAAAGGAGAAAACTCAATTTCACGGATGTTTCGTCTCGATTTCGCGTGAAAAGATTCGATTTGGCAATGCTTTGATGTCGGATAAATCCTTGATTCGGTG
Organism: Monomorium pharaonis; assembly: GCF_013373865.1. Taxonomy (NCBI): domain Eukaryota; kingdom Metazoa; phylum Arthropoda; class Insecta; order Hymenoptera; family Formicidae; genus Monomorium; species Monomorium pharaonis. Next base: position 9,408,615 of record NC_050471.1, read on the forward strand.
TGAGAGAGTCATCCTGACCGAAGGACTTCGCGTGCTACACGCATTACAGTCAGCCGAGGAGTTAGGATCCGGCCAAACGACATGCACTGTAAGATGCACTGCTATGATTGGTTCCGTTCTGTACCGACTACAAGGAGGCTGCGGTCCACGCTTGACGTTACAAACATTTCGAAGCGTCTTTTGATTGGTCAAATCGTAAAATTTTTTGTTTCGATTGGTCAGTCAAATACTTCAAAGTATTTGCGGCATCAAGTGGACCGCAGTCAGAGGCTGCTGTTCGTTCGCTTGTCATTTACCGACGTAAAATCCAAGAAGAAATCTTATATACAATTTCCTTTTGACGCATTAGTCGGTGTTGTAATTTATAAAAACCGTATTGTTTAAGCTTTTAATTTAATTGTCATGGAATTAATTTAATAGTATATAACGGCAACTTAATTTCAAGTAGCTTCTGACTTTTATGTTTCTAAAAATGCATGAACGAGGATCGTGAGGACCTAGGGTCCCCGTCCGACACTGGCATTCTCGAACGATTGTGTCACCCGTCGTAGTGATAGACTCTCGCTCTGCATTTTGGCTCACCCTGTATGAGGATACTGTCAGAACGCAGTTGCACGCTGCTCGTTACGTGTCAGAATGCGTCCGAAACGATCGTGTTAAATCCACGGCACGTGATATACGCGAGTCGATGAAGGCCAAACAATCGCAGAGCGCAAAGAGACCGTGTCGCGGTAGTCGTTATCGGGCCGTCATTTCGCTGCGGATCACATCAGCTGATATTTATACGTGGCGACGCCAAATGCGTAATACATTTTTTGGTTATATGCACAAATGTACGCGAGTGGAGACCTTTTGGATAGTAATTTCTTTAAATTATTTTCTTTTAATTTTTTAAAATTTCATTTAAACTCCTCCCAGCGGAAAAATAAACAGAAGGATATGTAAAAACGAAATTCTTTTTGTTTTATATTAGGTTCCTCTCCCGAATGAAAAACATCTTTAAAAGATACAAGGACACATTATTCCGGACCCGGTCATTCCTTTAAATTATTCGACATAAATAAATGAAGCTTCTGACGAGCCTCGCGATTTTTCGACAAGTGTCATTGGAATCCGCAAATGGAAGACGCGAAGACAATTCTTCTATTGGTTCACGAACCGCACATAAACGTTCACGTGAGTTTAGCCAACCAATGTTCACGATCGGAATGCCGTGCCACTCGGTCGCTATATTTAGACACGCGAGTTTTAATTAAGTACGCGACAACCTATTGCGTATATACGCCGGACCAACGGGAGGTCGAGAATCGATATTCCCGATATCGCCGATAATTCTGGCGATTGTGCAAGCCGAATTTGTGATTGAGCGGAGCTCGGTTTCTACGGTAAAAGTTGAATTATACCAGATAACGGAATAAAGCTTGGGATTTCCACCATTTATTTTAATCATCGGTTTAATTAAAAGAACTATCGATGAGTTAATACATCGATACGCGAACATGTTCGACTTTCTGTGATCATAATACGTACGAGCGCTCATGCATTTGTAATGCATTCTTTGCATGAAATTGTAAAATAACGATAAAATATATATACACACAGAGAGAATTTTCTCTTAAAATTTATCCTCAAAATTTGATAATTGTGGGATAATGTGTGACCTCGAGGAATTTTACTATACTCTTTGGTAAAATTTACTAAAAGTATAGTGAAATTTACTATGCTTTTAGTACAATTTAATAAAAATATAGTAAATTTTACTGAAAAGTATAGCAAAAGGCCTCGAGGCCATACATTATTCCACAATTACCAGATTTTGAGGGTAAATTTTAAGAGAGAAATTCTCTCCGTGTAAACGTAGCTGAATAATTGCGTTTCAGAAATAATTTATTTGCTCTTTGATGGAGACTGAGAATCAACGTTCATTTTTAGAATATCTCTATATACGGACAGCGCTAATTAAAATTTTGTAAGAAATTTATTTTTAAATAGAATTGTCGATTTTATTAGTACTTAGTGGTTATTAGGAAATTAGACGCATTAGGTGGAATTACACAGTTTAAGATTTTAGAAGAACGATTCGGTTAAGTAGAGTTCAACGTCACGCAGTTTTAATGGCAAGATCGAGCCTCGTTTCCCATTTATGCTATTACGCATGCAATTCCACAAACTTCACGAGAGATTACAGTTTCTCGTAATAAACACAGTACTGGTAATTGTTAGAAAGCCTCTTGCCATAATATCGCATAACAATTCGTGACTGACTTACTTTTAAATATAAGAAGTTTATTTCTAAAATTCAAGTTTATTTCAAAAATCTAAAACATTAATACCGTTTGACAAAATACATATAAAAATAATTTATAAATATAAAAATATATTCGAATATTATTCGATAAAATCAGAGTAAATCATAAGTAGAAATGAATTAAAACTTTCTACATCAGAATCTTATTTTTTTCCATCATCCCTTAGATAGATACATTCGTACTACTTTGATTAATTATGCGCCGTTCTATTGTTGTGTATATTAAAAATATTATATTTTGTTCATTTTTTTATCTGTGATATATTTAAATTTCTCGTTCGCATTTTTCTTCGGTTCAAGTTCATTTTGTGTCGATAATCTCCCGAGGGGTTTATCTTCCGTCGCGGCTGCAAAAAATGGTACAGAAATCTCGCGCATTTTATGTAAAAATGAGATATTTAATACGCCAGCTAATAATTTTAGCCTATTACGGTTTCTCGTAAATTTAGAAAATTGCGAATTCAGTAGATTTATTGCGACGGGAACAACGCGCGAGAGGATTAACTTCTAATCTACGATGCTTGACGGGAATATAGGGACAGCGGGGAGGAGCGATCGTGCGAGAGAGGATATAGATGGAGTCATAATTCGTAAATTATGCAATGACGGCTAACGCTTACCCACGGGGCAATTGACCTTTATTATGTTAAACGGCGTGACCCTAACACAACCGAGAATGACGGTCATGCCTGTCGTAAAATAATTTAATTTCGCGTTCCCTTGCGATTTGCGTAACCAAATGGCGCACAGCAGCCAGATTCAGTGTCGTTCTAAAAAAACCTTTGTGATATTTTTCATGTATATTATAAACGGAAATTAAATATATAATATAATGTAATAAAGTCTATAATGTCATAAAAGATAACATTTGTTTTTAATTATACTTTTGATCAATTGTCAAAAGGATGATGCGAACTATGTCTTGGAATCGTTTCCTTTTTATCATGTACTGCAAGATGCAACGATAAGAGTAATTTTATGCTATGACAAAAATAGTCTTACCGCTAGACACGCACAATCTGAATTAGTTAATCATCAGTTTGCGATTCGCTGTCGTCCCATTGTATGATCATGTAGACTTACCTATAACACAAATGGAAAGAGAAAATTTAATCTCTCGTTAGTTGGTAGTCAGTACAACTTATTTGTAATGTTTATTAAGATAAATCAGAATAACATTGGCTTTCGAATTATAAACACAATAGAATAGATATAAACAGAAGAGCATAGTTTTAGCCGTGAAAACATAAGAATAGCTTGAGATTCGCGAGGACACGCATAATTAACGAAAAGATTTCTAATTCTCTAATGGTCTAACCCACTTTTTCAAGAGAACACAGAAAAATCAATCTACATTTCAAATTAATCTTCTCGGCTTCCTAAAAAAGTGGGTTTATAGACCGAGTAATGAAGAATCGTTATTCTTTTTTTTTTTTTAACAAGAGAACCAAAATAAATTACTGCGCCATAAATCTGAGAAACTTTTATAATACTTCATTAATAAAATATAACTGAAATCACTGCCTGCTGTGAAATCAGACTGTTGCCTTGTGCCATGCGAGAAAGAGTTCTCAAAATACCCGTGATAGGTGATCTCACGAGAATTTCACGGTGGTTGATCCAGATGAAATCAAGACAAATTTAAGCGTAGAGCATTCTCCCATGTCTCAAAACGAGACACAGGAAGACAGATAATCAGCTGTTGCTACAGTGGCCGTTTCCGCAGCAAGCACTGCGGTTGTAATTAAACGCGATACGTGAGTGACGCGCTTTTGTGTTAACGCACGTTAACGTAAACGTGAGACGGTGTCGCATACTTTTTATTGATGAGATGAAAAAAGCTAGCTGTTGTCGTATGCATCGTCATAACAAACGACATGCGCTTCAAGTATATACATATTTCCATGGTGAAAAAAATTTCTTTTAAATTATTCATATTGACACTTACATGTATTCGTTAAAAATTCTTTTAAGAAATAGAACCAAGTGTGATGCGTCATCGAAAAATTAAGAAATGAAATCATCGAGGAAATTTGCATTTCCAGCTCGGCAAGTAAATTGCTTTTACATAAAAATAATTATTAGAGAATATTTGATGTCATCTTTATGACAATATGATTTATGTGTTGTGCAAGTTTTGTGCAAGAAGAAGGACGTATATTTTATGCCGCGTGCAATTTTTTTCATTAGGAGCACAATAGTTGATGAGCCTATAAATCGTCGATCTTTACTACGTCGTCGCGTGTAAAACACGTTGTTCGAAGTGTCGCGCAAATAACAGCAGATGAGAAGACAAACTCCTCTCTTGCTTCACTGTTCGCGTCCGAAACAATGCGCGCGTAGGTTAAACTTATCAAGTTGTCTTGGTATAACGTCGAGAAAGAAGATCTTTCTCCGTAGCAACTGTACGTGCTTCAATGATTTCCATTTCATAATTCTGTCGCCAAACACGACGATACATTAATACACAATGCTATAATATTAATTTCTCTCCATATTTTTTATGTATATTACTTTAAAATGTGTAATTTTAAATATAAAAACTTATATGTATAAATATGTATAAATATATATAAATTTCTATAATTATGCATAGCTTATAAGCATTTTACATTTAATCCCCAATTTTCAATTGTATATTTTTATAAGATATAATTTAGATATATAAAATATTGTAATTTATATATTACATCTAAGATTTTTGCAAGATTCTTGTTAATTGAAGTTAACCTTCATAACAAGAAATGATAAATTTTGAAGAACTTACAAAATAGATATGCGCATAAGAAAAACTTTAAATTTTAAAATAAAACGCTTCGTGTATACGATATAATTAGAAAACAATTTTTTTTCAATTTCGGTCATATAGTTTTTTGCCATGTTTATCGAACAGCGATCTTCAAGGATACTCTCATCGGTTATTTCTAATTTCCACTCCTGTCTTCAGTAAAGAAACCTGATCTCCCCCGGGACAATTTCTACACACGAGACTATGTCTGCTTTCAGGGCCACGAAAGGCGAAGAGAGAGGAGAGGGGACAATCACGAAGGGTGTAGTCTAGATAAGAGTCGAAGGGTGCGGTTGATTATTCTTGTGTCCAAGCTAATACGACAGAGTATAGACTCACCTTTCCGCAGTTGGCACCCCATTCCCAAAGTTCAAAGCTATTTGACCTAACACCCAGCTGAACGCGTGAACAAATTTAGAATCTTTATCAGGCTATCTATATTAAAAGTTTTATCACGCTTTTAACCTTGAGATGTCGAGGAAATGAATTTAATTGTATTTTTAATCGTAAATTCTTGACGCAATTTAAGCTTGATTTTAATTCATAAATACCCTAAACTTATTTTCATATACATTTGTATATAGTTATATTTTTAAATGATTATTGTTAATAAATCAAGACCAAAAAATATCGCCGAAAATTCGTTTACTTCTGCGCTTATCGCTAAGATATAAATCAAAGTGAAAATATCTTTTATAGAGATATCGACATAAAATAACATATTTTAACATAATAAAAAAAAGATTTTACTGTATTAAAATACTCTACTAGTTTACTCGTAACAGGTGATCTTTTAATAAATCTACAGTTTTTTTTTGTTTTTTTTTTTTTCAATAAAAGTCCTAATGTTCCAATTACTCACACGGTCCGCCAGGTAGGATCAATTTGACACACTTGATATACGGCGTCGTGAAAGAAGCTGGCTCCCAATAATCTCACGTGAAGATACGCAACGTTCAAAACCATCTAGCTTACTGTTACGTATCTGACAGGCGTTCACGGTCGTTTGCTTTATCCGGATATTCGTTATATGTGTCGTTACAATTACGAGATGACCACAGTCTTCCGTGTGGATTCATGATTTACCGTCAAGACATTCTACTCTCATTTCACACGTAGTAACTCTCAACAGCTGACTTACGACTTCAGTTGAACGAGATATGGCTATTATTGGTACGATTATTAAATAAAAGCAACTTAAAATCTTAGCTCTACTTAATATATAATTATCGAAATGAGCAACAGAAACAAGAGAACGATAGCGATTATGGTGCAAAGAGTTGTGGCGTTCACTCTGCTAAAAGTAAATTCGATCAGAAATGACAGATTTTATTCGTTATATTTTACAAGACAATAGCAAATAAATCATTGTAATAATTTTTTAAAATCTTACAATAATCATTAAAATGTTTTTCTTTATAAAAAAGATTGATATATTTTTTATAACTTCTTTCTATTAAAAACTGTTCTTTTTTATAATATATTTTTTTTATGTGTCAAGCACACAACTTACGCCCCAAAAACATGAAATTTAAAACGTATATGTTTTAAATCTATACTATACTGCAACATATCTGCCATCTGAATTTCGCACTTTCCGGCGAGTAATAACATTTATACAATTGCCATATCGATTTTGTTCTGCCGACTATAGAATGATTGACTGAATTTGATGCAAACGAATAAAATCGAACCGAACGAATACATTATCGTTCTTCTACACTCGATATCTCGTTAAATTAACTCGTGACAATCATGTTGAAACGCCTGCGACTATTTAATATCACAGTTTGCAGTAATTTTCATTATTGATTTACATGGTGATTTAAATTGCCCAAATTTTGTTCTGCAAATTATTAACCGTCATTGTTCAATCAGATTTTGTCTTTCTGGAATTTTAAATCGAGTAAAAATACACGCTATTCTAGTATAAAACAAAATATATTAAGCGACGTGTAATCCAAACAGCTTTGATACGTCAAAGGCACTCACTCTGTTCCAATTTGATGCAATGCAAAAGCCTTCGATAATTTGTGCGATATGCATATTTGTGTATAATATATATCACATTCTTTTTAAAAAATTTATCGTATACTTGTCAACTGTATCGTATTAAAAAATCAATAATCTAGAGCAACGATAAATGATAATTGCAAATTATAATTTTTAAAGATTTCGTCATATATCAATAATTTAATAAATACATATTGGGGCAATCAAACGTGTATTTGTAAAGTGGTTGCATTGCTTTCGCGTGTCATGGCAACTGAACGAGATGACGAAATCTGAGCAAAAGGTACACGCGGCGAACCGTGAAATTATGAGTGATTCGGACAATAGCCGATCACTCAAATCAGTTAATCGTTATTAAATTATGATTATCAAACAATATATTCTGTTTGCGTCAAACATAAACTTTAACTTTTATGAATCTATGTTCGCTTCTTTTTTCTCGTGAGTCATTTCTGTTTCATTTCAAACGCAATAGCACTTAGAAAGCGCTAATGACACAAACGGACATCCACGGAAAGAATTCGATTTACCGCGATAATCAGAATCATCACGCCATCGTTGTTTAATCATGGAGCATGACTCATATCATTTACGCACTTTGCTCTGTTTACACGATTCATGCAAATTACGAGTTATTTCTCGCTGACCGTTATTGTACCAGGCTAATCTCGGTACAATCGAAGGTCTATGAGATTACAAAGTAGATCCAAAAAGATATACTTTTGCAAACGATACAGGGAGGCTGAGAATTTTGTTCATTAAACGTTTTCCGTCATTTCATTAGTGAAGTATATAATGAAGGCGCACAGAGAACGCTCTGCATCTTGTTGCCCTAAGTTTCAAACTATTTAGAATATTAATTGGAAGAAATTATAAACTGATACACTATACCGAAGTTTTTAAAGATGGAATTACATTATTAAATCTGCTCCAAATGTGCTTGGTATTTATCGAATACTTACACACAGAATCTTTTAAAACAAACTAAACTGTTCATTATATACAAACAATATACAATAATAAATTGAGTATTAGACTAATGTATGAATAAAAAAAGAAATAAGTGCCATTTTTCGGTCAAAGTGGATCTTAGTGCTTAATATTTTCAAATTATTAAATATATTTTTTTCACAAACAATTGTATTTGATGCGTTTTCCGGTATCGATACGTTAAATACAATTTCTTGATTTCGACAAGCTATATTATTTCTTACTTTGTATTCATCCTACTTCGATTATGAAACTCATAACTCAGATCGAACCGTGAGGCTATCCCTAATTACGGTGCTCTCTCTCTCTCTCCCTCTCTCTCTCTCGACATTAGGTAACAGTCCCTCGGGAGTTTCGCATAAGTCCCGGAGGATTACAAACTGCCGGTAGTCACGCGATTTCAACTGTGTTACACGCGATAACAACCCCCCACCGACGTTCTTATAAAGCAACTTGGCGCACTAAGAACACGAAAGAGTCTGGCGAAAAGCAGCGTGTCGCGCAATGAAAAATCCATCGATCCGCGTAAGCGCCACATTTTCTCCTCGAATGGAAATCTACGGCCGGTGAAAAGGAAGATAAGACTCGAAAACATTCGGAGCTCTCTGTGCACAAAGCCAGGCGTGGCCTTCGCGCAAGGATAAATCTCGTTATAGGTGGAACTGTCACTCCCCGTTTCCTGTTTATAGCTGTTACGTATATCGCGAGCTCTCGCTTTGGGCGCCGATCGCGATCTACGCGAAATGAGAAAATAGCGGGCACGAAGTGGCGCAACGCGCGGGAAACGTTGACTCACGTTGGTGCACGGGCTCAGTAGGGAAACGTATTGATTTATTACCGGCATTTACCGCGACGCCCAGCGTGGCATTTCGCTGATGGTATACAACATATTGTACGTACGTCGTCGCCGACAATTGAAATCTCTCGCCCGAAAGAAACGCGGGCAGAGGAAAAAGTGCACAGTGGGCCTCTCCTAATTATCCGTAGCCGCGGCAATATAAATAGCGACCGTCTAGAGTAAAGTATTACATTTTGTTCAGGTGCCGTACGGGACACGGCCACCGTCCACGTTGCATTCGTTGCGACAAATGGTGCGTAACAATGACGTAAAAAAAAAAAACGACGGCGCTACCGCGTGCTCGGAGCGAAACCGCAAACGCGTGCTAACTATCGATAATTGACATCCAACAGTCTACCCGCTGTTTACGAAAAACCCGCTGGTCGCAGCCAGCAGCTGACGTTTCTTCCTCGCGTGGCGAGGTATATAATCGCCGGTCCTACGTCTCCCTTAAGGCGAAAAAAAAAAGAATCGTCGGTGAAGCGTAAACAGAAGCTACTCGCTCGCTTATTTGCATAAGAAATTCCGGGTTTTGCTATAATGTGATTTATGAAGTATTTATAGTCTCACGCGCACATGTGTGTGTGTGTGTGTGCATCCATCCGGCACCGCCACCCACTGTAATATTTATGAAAATGAGTGTTTCGCATAGAGCGTTTAAATCCAAAAGAATGCAGCGTGGGCACAGATTACCCCACTTTCTCCCTCGCGACTATTACGAGGTCGTATCACTGCGGAAGTTCGTCTCTCGTCGTCATCCGCGACTGATTTCTTTTGCAGACGCATCGCACGAAACGCAGCATCTGCAGATTGATGCACAAAAATAGAAAACGGCACGCTGACATTGGTATATTCATATTTATTAAGACGGATACGTTTGGCATATTTTTTTGGAGCTGGACAAATATTTTATTTATATTAAATTTGAATTTATAAAATGCACGATAAGTATGTTCAGACAAAAATGACATTTCTTGTCTTTTATAAAAAATTTAGAAAGATAAAATAAAATATTGAAATCAAAATGTAGAAATTAAATATAAAAATCAAACAAATTAAATTATAGACTAGAGGATAAATCCATAAAAATTGCATAATGAAAAATAAATTTTATTGTTAAAATATAAAAAGGAACTATTGTTTCTTCGAGAAAAACATTGCTTCTCGTTTTGGATAAATAAATGATATGTGACTAATGAAAACAGCCGCGATGAAAACGGTTTTTCATTTTGATTGGATATGTGCGAAACACAAGTGTCACTTTATAACGAGCTCGAGTAAACGATAACAATTGATCTAATTGTAGCGACATGTGCGCCGCGCCAACTTCATTTGATTTACGTCTTGTGTTTAAACCTTGTAAATAATTTCCGCACAAAATTGATAATTGTGCCAAAATTGGTGTAAAATTCAATAATTAATTAATTCAATAAAAAGATTCGATATAAAACTAAAATTATCCATAAACGCGTGCGCAAAGAAATTAATTTTATTTATGAATATATTCTCGTATCTGTGTGTATTTAAAATTTCACAATAAATTCCAATCCCTATTAACATTAGTGAATACTGTAGATGTTTTATTTATAATTTCTAATATTTTATTCAAACAGTATTATAAAAATACGGATCTGATTCTATACATGCAAAACCAATTCTTATTGCAACAGAAAAAAATAATAAAAACTGTATAATAAAATTAATTAAAGTTTAACATTAGGCAAAGTAATTGAAAGAAATGTTTTAAAATACAACGAAAAAGTAAGATTTGCTCTTCATTTTGAACCTCCGTTCTCGTTACATAATCAAAATGTAAACCAGCTTTACGATCATACATTGTAGGCCGAATCAAATGAGCCTGGCATCGCGTCTTTAATCGTCAATTCGCGTTCTGTCGTTCGAGAGCAGCAATAAATTTTACATTCCGGATGAGACTACCGAGGCTATCGAAGCACTTTTCGACGTACGCGTCGCACCTCGTGAAAGTCCAGCGCAGATGGTAATACGAAACCGAAAAAGTCATCGACAAAAAAGCGTTCGTACGCGAATGGGTTCCCCGTTGCTTTCACTCGGGCTTGAGATAAGGACGGGTGGTCTTTCGCGCGGACAGACTAGTTGATCGCATCTTAATAACATAATGTTACAACATTAAGCATCGTAATAGAGATGACCAATTAAAAAAATATATATCGTATAATATATATTAATGAATTATAAATTAATAATGTTTCTACTTTTTTTTAAATTACTATTTGTTTTAATGTTTAACTAGTAATGTTTAACTAGTATAAACATTACAACAAATAAAATGCGTTAAAAAATAATAATACCAATACACGGAGAAAATTTTATATTAAATTACTATATACGATAGTATGGATTATAAAAAAATGTCGTAATTATAAGTTGGTGTAAATATAAATATTATGGTAATTTTATAAAAACAGTAAAAATTTTCATAATGTCTTCCTTGATCCGGGCTAACTATTTACCATGGTAATTTTTATTATAAAATTTTGTGTCTATGTATGCATTTGGTAAAATATTTGTATTTCTAAGTTAAAAATAAGCATTCAACTGCGAATCATCCAAGAAAATTGTCGAGAAAAGGGGCTGTGCCCAATACGAAAATAATTAAAGCTAATTTAACATAATGAAATTTTAAGAGCGGTGAAGGACGATTTCAAAACAAATTTGTCAAAGTCATCACGAACTTTGTTACACTTTTGTGATTAATTATACTGCTTTGACGAGTCAAAATGGCTTGTAAAGAGCAGAGCCGCAGTAAAACGTGGCGCAAAACGCGAAATCCAGATTTATTAGTACGTTTGCAATTAGAAGATGCGCAAAAATGTGGAAAGATCAACAAAATAAATTTTCGGTAAGACAAATGTGATTTTATTTCCACCATTATCGTTTCTGGCACATTTTTTATCGCGCGCCTTCTGTAGGAAGAAAGATGATGTACGACACACGAGTGTAATTACATCACGACAGTTTTTACCGAACTGTTCGCATCTGACGGCGCGGAAACGTCTCGATCGCGAGCGCAGCAAGGTGTCGCGGGGCGTCGAAGAGCCGCGGGAAGAATCTTAATGAACCGCGCGGGAGAATCGACGCGCTCCTCTCGAAGGAAAAACAGTCTCTTTCCAATTAGCACAATCCCATAACGGGGTAACTGGATATCCCTTTTATAGGTAGGGCGGCATACGATCGACGTACATGCGTACCGCTCGCGTGGAACTGGGTTGGACGAACCCGACGACGATGTCGCTCATGCGGCCGTCGCCGTCACTCTAAAGAAGGTCAAAAAATGCCGAGGACAATAAACCTGTCTTGTTTAGCACAGCTCCACTCGTCTATCGAGGACAACGGCAAAATTCGAATTGATGAGAGCAACATGTATTTATTCTACTGATCGGCCGGAGTCGTGCATATGCCAAGGTGCCTCAGACGTAATTGGTACTTGTGCGCGATAAAAGATGAGAAGCAAACGGATGGACACGCTGTTTCATTAAGCGTCGTTCTTGATCTCCTCATCGCTCGATATCTGCGTTACATGGCAGACATCAAGCCGTGTCCTATTTTTTTTACGGGACGACAACACTATTCTAAGAGCGAAATTCCGAACTGACAAAACGATCGCGTCGCGGCGGTCTCACGTGAGAGGAAGCGGTAAAACCTAAGAAGAAGTGAAAATTACGTGTTCCGAGGAAATTAGCATAACCCCACGTGGGAATACGTCGTCGTTGCCATCCGGCCGAAATTGGCAACGGATACATTCGGGTAAAAAAGTATTAAAATCATTTCATCGCGCCGTATCTGGCACGAGCTCGTAAATAAGGGGAATCGCGCGGGGAAAAAGTTGCTCTCCATGCGTTTTAAACGCATGGATTCAGGCCGGCGCGATCCTCTCGAAAGTTATTATTTCACGGACTCTCGCCTTTCTTTCGTCATGGTAAATCCGTTTGATTCGATTGAGATTAAGAGTGTTACGTTACCTGGACACACACATTCAACGCCGTATGATTCTTTTCCGTTATAGCGATCGTTTCATTTGTCGTTCGATTGTTAAAATTGCGTATTGGTCAGACGAGATTTATTCTGAGTTTATTATTCCGTTGTATATACAATATATTTATATATTCGATGTGTTGCAGGCACAGTACACAACTGATATAAAAGAAAATGCCACGTATAACACAGAGAGAGATTATTTTTTAATATATTATTAAAATCAATTATTATTAAAGTTGACACGTGTATTTTCATTTCGTACAGATTCGACGTATTGTATTGTACAATTAAAGAGCAAAACCAATATAATTTTGCTGCAAATTTACTTTACATTCATAACAATTTTAATTTTGTGCCCTACTTAACGTTTTCAGTGAGCAATTGTTAAAGACTCGTGTTTATAATGCAATAAAAAAAAATTAAACAAACCATCAAGACTACCGATAGTTGTAAAAATGCCGTCGATAATTAGAACTATCGATAACAATCGATAGTGCGTCGATAGTTGTACACCTCTAATAGATATCGCGTTACATCGGTGCACCAGCCACGGCGCGCGGTTATAGCACCTTAATTAAACGTTACATTCGACCCACACGCACGCACACACGCGAGCAGATTACCGAATGGTAATGCTCCCCGCCGCTGGCTACCTTGAGGGACAGACCGAAGGAAAGTGGGTGAACTCGGCTCGATTTTGCGGCAAGAAACCGGCGCGCTGCTCGCTCCATCTGAATCCGTTTTCCCTTTCTCGCTCGTAGCTGGACTACTCTCGCCGTGATTGAACCGAGATTAGCAGAGATTCATCTCGGATTCGGATGACGCCCGCGCAAAGCTAAAGTTGTCCGGCGATCTCTCGCAGGCAGTGAATTTATCTCTAAGGTTTTATAACGGGGGAACATGGGAAAAAATTAGGTACGCTTATTTTTATTCTCAGTTGGCCTTGCTGTTACACCTCGTCTTTTTTTCCACCTCTTCTAGACAAATCCGACTATTCATATATTCATGCATACGTTTTAGTTACTGAAACGTAGTTCAAACAGATAATTGACTTTCAATTTCCAGAAATATACGAGGAAATGGAATTTGTCAAGAATAACTATGCGCAATTTCTAAAAGTAAACAAAAAGAGATAATCCAGATAGCCAATAACGAAACATGAATTCCAATCAATTTTCCATTATTATAACGAAACATAGAGATCACTTTCGTGTCCCTGCAGAAATCTTAAGGAAATCTTATCGATGCGATCTTAATCACGACGCGCAAATAGCCACGCGTAAGTGTAATAGAGATAAAAAACACTCGACGGTGTAACGATATGATAATGATATTTCAGCAAACACGGACGATTTAAAACTACGTAAATACATTGTGTCCTCGATGAGAGAACGAGGGGTGCCGTTTGCCGCGCAGCACGAAGTTATACACGGCATGCGAGGTCGCGGATATAATCTAAGCGCGGATCGATTTAATGTTCTGGTGGTAAAGAGCGTTGTGCCATTTTGCTCGATGAGCCGACCGAAATCAGAAGTTCCACAGATAAAATGCTGAGCACGTAATCAGGATATAAGCTACGGTATAGTCGGTTGGAATGCTCTATAACTTAGAAAATTTGCATGGAGTAGCGTAGAAGAGAGCATAAAAAATGCATGAGATTGTAAAAATCAGCATTGTTAAGATGCTGATAGTAAAGTCCCGTATATAGTTCAGCCAAGGCCACTTGTTAAATAATACATCTGATGTTCCAAATAAAGATGATAATGCATCGTATACGTAAGCTACAGGCTTGAGGGCAGTAACGCGTATGCGTGATATTTTATTATGGGCGTAATTAAAGAATAAGGGCATTTACGTCGATTCTAATTCTTCTGCCAAACAAAGGAAATCACTTTTTTCAAAAGTAACATTTTAATCAAATGTATAATTCTTTCTCTTTTACTTTCTTTTATAATATTCGTTTCGATGTGAAACAACGATCTATGAAAATTATTCGCTTGTAACAAATAATGCAAAACGATAAAATGGAATAGAGAAATTTGCAATAAATTGTGATATATACGTGCGATCATTAGACAATCTTATTAACTATTTGAAAGGTTATATACTCCCCGTGTAAAAAAGGACGGGGTGTGTGTAGATACATTATCTCGAGACTCAACGACATCGCTGACAGCCGTATTGCTGCCAGATAGCACGGAACAGTCCGGTTCAAGGGCGTCGCAGGTACTAGGTTACGCAGGCCACGGTCATCGTGATCGTATTCCACCACGTGTGACACGATGCACCTTGCACAAACTCAAATCGCATCGATTCGATCCATTAGGTACGAGCCTTCAGTGAGCCGCGCTGCGCCATGGAAAAATACGCCAGCTCGGAATTTTTCAATTTGACCTCGCGTACCCGTTAAAATATGAATTCCACTGTTTTGCGTTTCGCTCATTTTATGTGAATTTAAATTTCCACGAAACAATACGATATTTCATGCCGCTAATGTTTCACGAATGAGAAAATCTCGCGATTTCAAAGTAGATCTAACAATAAATTTCGCATATAGAGTTTCTACCTCGATAGGTACATTCTACAAATATTGGACAATAATGACATCACGAATTGACAAAAATTTCGCAATAATTGCGCTAACAAGATAATACGCCATAACGCAGTAATTTTGTCGAAATAAAATTTCTAAATACCTGCCAAAAATTAGACAAAAGAATCTAAGTTTCGAGTATAAATGTTTTACAATTATTAAAAAAAAAATTATTTAATTCTATATTCAAAATGTTGCCATGCTAAATATGTAATATTTTATATTGCATTATTTCTACGTTACAATTTAAAAACAATTATTAATTTTTGGAAACATATATGGACTAATTACTTGTTTAAATGTTTCATACGTAATACAGCTAAAATCTTTTTTTTTTCAATTATTCTTTCAATTTTTATGCAAAATTTTATCATATAAAGTAATAAATGTTGTCCCTTCAAGATATACGCAAAGTTTTAAAATCCGTGTATTAAAATAAGTATTATTTATTAAAAAATGTATACACTTCAATAATATTGAATTCATACAATTGCGATTTTCAAAGGATAATAATGCAATTTGAATAGACTAAAATAGATGCGCAGATTTGGGTTAGCTAAATATACAATTGCGTGCAAACAAAAGCACATCATGATCAATAAAAGTAGTTATGCTAAAGCATCCAGTTAGCAAGCTAACGAATTATAAAAGTCAGATAATACATCGCTTAACTACGCGATTTCAAAAATATTAATTTACTGATTTTAATCATTTCTTTAACTATCATCATAAAACGGTAGAAGGACACATTTTAGATAGCAGTATTATAAAAACAAAGTTTTTAAATAAAAATTTACAGATTTTGTTCATTGTCCTTATCGTTTATGAAAATTCCCGCAGAACAAAAATTATAAGAATTAAAAAGAAAAATTTCATGAATGTGTTCTTGTTTTTATAGTAAAAATTACTATGCACGATAGTAGCTACGGACAAAAGAGGAAATTTCCGAGAATTATACCATAAATAGTGTAAGCACTATTGTAATTTGATGAAAAACATGGTAAAAATTTTTATAATACCTTCCTTGGTCCGCACTTTCTATTTACCACAGTAATTTTTACTATATAATTTTCTCTGTCTATAATTTCGATATCGATTCGACAAGTCAAATTTGTCTGGACCAAAGCGTAAGCGTTCAATAAATCTCACTGGATTAATTAAGAGTATGAGTTCAGCTAACCTTACTGTCGAAAGCCTCGACGGGGGTTCGTTGCACACCGTTCATCTTCGACGACCTGACACTTCCGATATTAAGTAAACTCACTAGTCCTTACTCCTGTTCGAGCACCCCAATCCACTGACCGGGGACCGGCAACGCGAGAGCGCGATGCCCGACGTCACTTTTCACTCCGCGGTCGAAAGTTTGCGACACTGATAAACTCCATTGCGCTTCCCGTCGTGGTATCGCGAAACTCGGAGTCGCTCACCCACGTGCGAGCATCCGCGGAGGTTTCGCGAATCGCCGAACCCGCGAAGATACTCTCGCGAGTACACACCCGCGAGATCCACAGCCGACTAACTGCACGAGACGTTGATGTTGGTATTCGAATCGCCACCGCCGCGATCGGGGACGCCGCGTCGTCGGGAAGAAGACGCGCCGTCGCGACATTTGAGCGAGGAACGCGCGTTTCCGTCTGCGAGACGCGAGATTTGAAACGCGGCGTCCCGGGGACGCGCATGCGCGCCGCGACGCGACGCCCGCGAGCACGTGCTATCTCGGAGCACGCGTTTGTTTTCGCCCCGGCTACTAACTGAGGGAATTATCGCGGAGGGTGGGCAAAAAGGAGACGCGTAAAAAAAAGGACGTGTGTTACGAAAATAGTGTTACGAAGGTGAAGGAATACGGTGTCTATTTTTTTTTTTTCAAATGGCAATTTGTATCACTCACGTGTTATTTTTTATTCCCTAATCATCAACTTTATCTTTGCAGCGCGATCTTCTCAGATTATACTTCTATATTTGTTTCATAGTCTCGTTAAAAAATAGAAAGATTGAAACTTCAATGTGACAATTGTTTTAACGACACACAGTGAGTCTTTGGTTAATAACTTATTATATATTTTTTAAATAATGACACAGATAATCGATTTATCAAACTCAAGTAACTATTTCTTATGTAACCATAATATGTAATTTCCTTTAAATATAGCTAAGTGAAAAATACAAAAGAGAAAACTATAAACTTTAAAAGTATGATGAATTCAATAAGAAATTGAAAGCATTTAAATATGCTCTTTTTTTCTCAATAATTCAGAATTTAATTAGATTATTAAAAGCAGTTTTTATATCTTATCTTAACACTCTGATTTATTTGTTGTTTTATCTGTAATTTCGATTTTTTTTTTAGAATGTTAAAAAATAATTATAAACGTTAATAATCTATTACAGATATTTTAAACAATGTTTTTATAAATTGCTACCATAAACCAACAAGCAATATTTTTTATCATTATTGTCTTCATCGACGTTTCCTAGAGATATTTTTAACTACTTATCGTAGAATGCATATATACGCAAGGCTCACGATCTTTATCCGCAAACCACAATTTGTCATCGTCAACGTTTCGGAGCACATTTAACAATCACTGTTGCTAGCTCGAGTCCAATTATATCTTTATTGTTACATTCGTATCTTCAGTCTTACAAAAACGCAAACAAACTACTGATTTTTTTCGATGTGACGAAGTTAACGTCCTCCCCGTTATCATCGTAAACAAAATCTAATATCATAAGCTTCGTGAATGAAAGTAAACGCGCAGAAATAATTGCAAGCGTATTTCTATAACGTAATATCTCTTCGTGTACGACGCGTTTAAGCGTCTCTTGACGATTCGCAACATTCGTGAAAGAAAAGCGCGAAATATTGCGCCAGAGAGGCGCGAAACGACTCATCCGCGATTACAGGATGGCTAATGAGAGAATTCTGAGAGGAAAGGCTGCCGGCGCGAAAGACTTTCAGGAAGACAACACGCTCTCGGATACATCAGCTGCACGAAAACCCGTCGATGTATCCGATGTCTGAGGGGGAGTACAGAACAGGTTTAAGAACGCTGCGGCTGACCGAACTTCAAATCCGGCCGAAGTCAGAAGCGGCGCTTCGGAATCAATTCAGGCTCGACCTTCTCGAATCACGTTCGGCGATCGAAAATTTCGACGAGCTCTGACGTCGACGCTACGGAGCAGGTGGATTTTGTCAATGGCAACAAACCAGGGACGATTCTGAATTGAACTGCTGTGAAATTTATGACTGCGTTCGATTTGGCGTTGACGACGGTTCAAGCGTCGTTCTATCCCTGTCGTTTATCAGATATTAAACAAGGACAAGTGATGCTTGTAAGCGCTATGACCGCCCGAGCGAATGCGGCCCATGTAACAAACGGATATTTAAAAGAATTAATTCTAGCGAATCGACGATTAAGATCTGAATCCGTTGTTACGTAAGATAAGATAAGAAAACTTATAGATAAGATACACACGCTATGTTCCTGCGTGAATTTTTTGCAGATAAATATAGAGATATACCGTTGTATTTCGATATATAACGATGGAAATGTGAACTCACCGAATTCGTACCGGTTTCAATACCCGGTTTCTGACACGCAGGTATAACGCGAATACGACTATCATGCGTGACGGCGTCCTGCATGCACCGCGTAACAGTTGCCGTGCATTGTGAAAATAATCGTGCGGGGCTATATAGAATGGACAGTCACCACGAAGAAAGTGTTTCACTATTGCAAATTACACTCGTCGTTGAGGCAGAAACGTCGCTAAGGCAAACGTTATCAGCGCACGTGAAAGCGAGATGCTGAATTACAGAGGGGGGTGAAGGGAGGAGAACTATAAAGAATACACGGTGCGAGAGGAAACGAAATGTAAAATTGAGCGTGACAATCGGCCGAGTCTGTTAGTCGGTCCCGGATTCAAAATTTAATTCGCTTCGCAAGGATATCTCTCGCTCTGTCTCCTCCAAAATCTACGATCGACACGCGTGCGCGGCGGTTGATTGCTACTGCGAAGTAGCGCGTTATTTTCGGACAGGACATCGTCAATCCTCGCAGAACACGTAGTCCCGTGTGACGGGGCTCACTCACTTTCCCATGGTATACCGATTACATCGGCAGAGAACAAACATCCTGCATGTGTACGGGGACAAATTAAATGTTCCGTCCTGTAAAGCGGGCCCTCATCTCACGAATCGTACGGAGAGGCGCGTTCGCTCGCGGCGGGACCCCAGGATTCGCGGGGGGATTCACCCTCCCCCTCCCACGTCTTTATTTCCCAAAACGTGCGAAGGGTAGCGGCGAGAGAGGACGACCTAGGTGAACTCGCGGGCAAACTCGCTTGGAAAACGCACGGCGCCGTGGCACGTGGCACGTCGTCGCATGTCCCCGGGCTGCTTCGCACGCTCGCACGGCACCTCAACGCGTGCAGCGGCGGCGGCGGCGGCGACGGCGGGAACGCGTGCAGCAGCGGCCGGCGTTCGGGCGCTCCGCGTCGCGACTGCCGGCGCGCGGCGCGACTAAAAAACCATACGATGACCTCATCCGCACCGGCGGTGCTCTCCTCCTGCCCATGTCACCGGCGCTACTAGCCGTCCTGCAAACGTCGCCGTCGGCGCCGACGCCGCCCGCCGTCCTCCGCAGATACCGCTTATCAAATGCGGCCGCGAGCGAGAAGCGCGCTTCCGTCAAGTTTCGAAAAATTATAAGAGAGGAATTAGAGAGATTCTCCCTGAGGGAGAACGCTGACAACGTTAGTCTTACCGACCGAATTGATCTACGTGTGCGTGTATTACCGATGCAGGTATAGACTCCACCTCTGCAAACGGCTGCATCGATAACGCACGCAAGCAACGTATAAATTTTCAAAGTTTTCTCTTATGCCTAAAACTTTTAGGATTATTTCTAAAAGCACGGTATTATTCTTTCATGTAATCCCGATGGAGTATTACATGCTTGTTTTATAAGTACAAAGATAAACTTTAACATTTTAATGTTGTAATAAGTCGGCCGCAGAAATCGATAATAAAACTGCAACTTTCTAATCTTTTCCTGTTCTTGTTTTTTGTATAAAATTATTGACTTCACTTTGCGTTAATTATCTACGTTTTAATTGAAAGTAAATTAAATATATTTTAATAGTAAAAATTGTTCATTTTTTTATGTAAAAGTTAATTTAAAGGAAGTATAATATCATATTATATTTCTAACAATATATTTTCAAAAGTTATATGTGCCAACATATGTTAACATATTGGAACTTGAAATATTATCAGAAAATATGAAAATATTAAAACATTTAACTCGTATTCAAAGAATGCTCTTATAAAAACGTTAGCGCGCGCTTTTTCATTAATTTTAATCTGTCATTCATTATTATTCATTAGATTTAAAACAATACAAACGATAGAATGACAAAAATGCGCTAATATTTTTATTAACATGCTCTAAATAGGGACAATTATATTGTAATTTCTACAGGTGAATATTTTATTACCATTACTGTAATATTTTATATGTGAATTATTATCAATAATTATCATGATCATAAATTTACTCTTTTCTTGCTTGCATTAACATATACCAATGATCACGAAATGAATTTAATAACGCGTCGTTATCACAATATAATTAAAAGCGTTTGTACTTTATTCGCGATGAAGAAATTTAGCATATGACGATTATCATCTTTCATCGTGGAAACTTTCTCGGCTTCGTTGTGTAGGCCATTGTAGGCGTCAGGGGACGCGCGCCATCTGGTTTGTATTCATTTAATATAGATAGGTAACGTTATTTTTCTATTACCGTCCGTAGCTACATTACGCAACTGCTGATATCGACCGAGAATATTTGCCGAGAAGACGCGATGTATGTACTAGACTTTCTCAAACCATATGTAATGAAATAGATTACTCTTTAGTTTTAATCCTTTCTCCAGTCTATTTATACATTAATTCTTCTTTAGCTTAACGTCTTCCGATAACAAAAATTTTGTTAGGATTAAAATAACATCAAAAATAAATAAACCTTTCAGATACAAGATCGATAAAAATTTATAAGATTTTGTTCTTTATTAATCCGAGATCTCCAGAATATTAAAAAAAAAACACTTGTGATTCAATCACAGAATCTTTGATTATCCTGCGAATTTGATTTTTAACGGCAAAATGAGATTCTTACAACGTGTAGAATCAGAAAATGATAACCTAGTAGCTTTCTCCATCGCGTTCTGATCAAACATTCGCATGATCACACAATTATGATCCTCATAATATTACGAAAGAGATGAACAACACGTACCTGGCGATAATCGAGCAGCTATTAGATTTGCGATGCGCTTCGGTGACAGACGGCTTCAGAGGTGCGAAGGAATCTCGTTTCAGGCACAGGTTAATTTTGTCTCCGGGCACAGAAATGGGCGGACGCCGAAATTGCAATATCCACCGGTGGTCGCAAGCGATGTTTAATGCGTTCACGATGAGGCTCGCAGCTCGTTAACTCGAATGATGCTCCCGGCACCGTTCAACGCACCCATGGTGACCCTTCGCGCGCGGAAATTCACCTTCGGATCTAACGATCGCGAGAGAGATGCGGAACCATTTGAATCCGTGTAGCCAAACGCGTGAGGGCGTGAGATGCGTTCCGCAACTGATCGTGTGCCGCGCAAAAATCGCGAAAAACCGCGGAAATTGAAATCTAGAAGAGTAGCGCGTGTCGCAATTATTTCTTTGACGCTTAAGTTTTTAGGTTTGTTTTTTATTCCTGCACTGCTGCATTAATGCAATAAGTAAGAATAAGACAAATATATTTTTCTCATTTTAACTTATTGCACTAGTACAGCAGTGCAGCTACCAAGAACAAACTTAAGGTCTGTTTTTTATTCCTGCACTGCTGCACTGTGGTGTAATAAGTTAGAATAAGACAAATATATTTTTTCTCATTCTAACTTATTGCACTAGTGCAGCAGTGCAGGAATAAAAAATAAACCTTTCATATCTCTGTTTTTCAAGGGAACTTGACTACTTCAATATTTTATTTTTTAAATACTTGCAATTACTATATACATTAATTCTAATGAAAAACACATAAGATATATGTATATTATCTAAAGATTCTGGAGCAATTTATCCGTTCATATTATTGTGTAAAAGTTTTTATTTATTATATATATTTTTAATTTTATATCTTGATTAGGATTTGAAAATTCCTGAGAATTAGTTTAAAAATCGAGGCAATTCGAGTTCACAATATATTAAATAAATATAAATTTTAAAATTTATTAACTTTCTTCTGTATCTACACCATAAATGAGATAGATAAGTTGGCTCGCCACTTCTGTCAATTTTAAAAAGTTTATTTGTGAAAAAAATTGTGAAAGAAAAAATATATTCTTATTAGAAAAAAACATTGATCCGTACATATAATTCAGAACGCGCTAATAAAAATGCTAGCGTGTTGTTATCCAATAGAAGAATCTGCATTATCAAAAACAGATTTTTCTATTGGATAACAAGGCGCTACCATTTTTGTTAGCGCGTTCTGAATACGGGCCATTATTTATAATCTTCGAGATTTAAACATACCGCTGACCGTTACGTAGCACACGCATTGAGGTTAGAGTTCCGTAGGTCCATGGAGGCTTCCTGACGCCTCCGCCTGGGAACCCAGTTTGAATCAAGAAGAATTGATAACAACACTCAACCCAATAGACGCTTTGATAACGTGGTATTTTGTCTCGGAAGAGACAGTAATCCACAGTCATCCATTGAGTATAAGAGGAAGAAGAAGAAGGTTAGAGTTTATTCCTTTTGCAGCTGCACTGTGTTATGCACTATACATTAAAAATGAAACAGATGTAATTGTAAGGTGTTAGAGAAAAAGAACAAAAAGTATAAAGTACGAAAAATTAAATCGCAAAAAACAAGTCTTTGATTGGTAACCGAGATAGGGCTAAACACATAAGCGGACGGCTTACGGTCACGGTATAACACGTGCTGCAATGTGCATAAAGAACATAATTTCCGTGTGAACTCCACGTATTAATTATGTAAATGTTTAATTGCAAAGTGTCTCGTTTTTCTAAATCTTTCGTCGAACGGATAGCTGAAGCGCTGCGATAATCGCTTTGGTAGTATTCGAGGTTAATTGTTGACTGACGAAAGGACTGACCAAACTGACCGACCGACTGACGTTGCTAAATGTAACAAAACTAATCTGAACTAATAACGACAACCCAATAACGACAAATAAATCTAGGATACGTCAAAGAAGAGAAAGAAAGAAGAGAGAAAGTCAGTGATCATTCCAAAATAGGAATATTTCAGTGTGAGCATGGCTTCTAACAATTCGAACTCTTTGAATTCGAACGATGCTCTTCACATGAACGTTCGAGTGAAGGTGGAACCTGGCACGTCGGTGTCACCAATCCCATCGACGTCGTCGTCTTTGCCATCGATGCCGTTTTCGGAGAGAGTGAGCATAAAAACAGAGCCAGGCTTACCCATCACCACCACCACGCAGAGGCTGGTCTCCTACCGGTTACCACGAGATCTGACACTAGGTGGAAATATGGTGAAACCTAAGCTGGAAAAACCAAAGAAAGTTTACATGCCAAATCTTAACGTGCAAAGGAACAAAAAGAAGGAGTAAGCTACTTTATTAACTTGTACAGTTATTGATTTGACGATATTAATTTGATATATAGTGCCGAGACATTAAAGATAAATCGATTTCAGTGATCCAACAATCTCGGTCAAAGCTGAGCCGACAAGACTGAGACAAAATGATCGTGGAAAGGAACGAGCAAGAGGAGACAGGGGACGTGGAAAACGAGACGAAGGAAATATAATAGAGGTTATATACTAATATTCCAATCTTTCAGCATGTCTATCAAATATCACAATATATAATTTAAATTTTACTTGAAATATACCTTAATGTCATATAAATATCAAATTTAATTTGCAGTCTGTTGGTGTATGGTCAGAAGGAGTATACACATCACCTACTGTTAGAAAAAAGTACGAGAAAGCTTCCAGTAGCACAGCAAGATATTCGACTAAACCAAAATTAAAGAAGAGTGCTAGGCTAGAAGAAAAAAAATTAAATAATTTAACATCAGATGATCTTAGTGATGACTGTCTAGATGATGAAAGAATGTGTCCCCTCACGTTGCCACGAGTTAAAAAGGAGGTGAATAATATGATCGATAACGATAAGATCGATAAGAAACTGATCATGGAAAGTAGTAAGTGTAAAATCTTTCTAAATCTTTTTAGTATCTAATCTTATCGAATTTACACATTTTTTTCATAAATATAGTAGTTGAAAAGGAAAGAAAGCAACACATACAGGAAGAATTCAGCATTTCTCAAATAATCGAAAATAAGGCTATTAATTCTTATACATTAATACAGGTAAGAACATCATACAATTCACCATATATAGTTATTATTAACGATTTAATTTAACAATTGATCTTTTCTAGTTTCCAAGTTCTTTCCCAGCTCTGAGATCTAGTAGGGAGGAAGTAGGATCAAAACAATCAAATAATTCTAACACTCATGAGGGTGACAATAAAGCAAAGCCTGAGCGTTGCACTTTGAATAATTTGAAAAGTGGTCTCTTAGGAAAACTAGAGATTTTAAAGTCTGGTAAAGCGAGATTACGTCTTGGCGAAATAAATTTTTTTGTCGATATTGGCGTGCAGCAACGTTTCCAACAAGTAAAGTTATATTTTTATAATTTGTAATTCAAGAAGTACAAATTTTCTATCGCATTAATTATTTTTCAGGATCTTTTAGCTGTAAAAATAGATGCTACATCACAAACCGGTGATCTTATTAATCTTGGTCCTGTGAATAATAAGTTAGTTTGTTCAGCAGACTTTGAATCAATATTAAAAGATTTGTAAGATTCTGTAAATGTATATTATCTTTAATAAAGTGTTTGTATAAAGGGATACTGAGTTATAGGAGATGTGTAAATAATATATAATGCAGATTATAATTCTCAATACTTCTATATTTTTTTTTATTAATCTAGCGAATTATGTAAATTATTATATAAATTACATTACGTCTGCAAATTCGGTATGGCGATTCTGATGTCTAGGAGAAATTAGGAGTCACTGTAAAACAGAAACAGATTATATCATTCGGGAACACATAATTTTTGCAAGTGGGTTTTCGATTGTTCTTCTGACTTGTACACACAAGTTGCTGTAACATTGTCATTCAAATGTACTATTTATTATTCTCTAAACACTGCAATAAAAACTAAGCTTTATACAAATTAACTCAAACGAATCGCTGTGTATATGAGTTCTAATTTCACTTAAACTTAATGATTAAAGTCTGAAAAAATGTATAATTTTTCCGTCGAATTCAAAACATATAAAACTTTTATATCAGCGCATATGAATTCGTATCAATATGAATAAGTACACTCTGTACACTGTTTTGCATTGACACAAGAAAATGAGTCATCATGTAATTCTGGCAACATAATGAAGGGGACATTAATCTTATTTTCTTCGATACATTTCGGCGAAAACTAATTCATAGCACGAATGCCATTTGATCATCTTGTTCCGAAGGGATTGAGTGATAAAAAGTAGTTTAATAGTTCAATTATTGATAAGAAATGAAAGTTATTCATATTTATATCAATACAATTAGAATGCTTTACGAGATATACGTATGATATATTCTCAGGGAGATCACACGTTAGTCTCAATCACTTCGTTCAATACTATGCCCCTTTTTCATAGACTTTAATGCCTTCTCCCGAAGTTTTTTTTCCAGTTCTTCGGTATTACCTTCACTTACATCAGATTCATCTGAATCCGCAATCTTCTTTTTCTTGTGTTTTCTGTGCTTCTTATGTTTCTTGTGTTTCTTGTGCTTCTTCTCCTTCTTCTTTTTCTTTTCTTCGACTTCACTTTCCTGAAAATACCAAAACTCTGTTAATGAATGTTTAAAAAAAATTAACTTGTCGTTTGCAACAAAGTCATTACCTCCGATTCACTGGTGCTAGTTTTCGCTTTTTTCTTACGCTTCTTCTTCACCTTTTCGTCATCCGAACTATCGTCAATTTTCTTTTTCTTCTTCGAGTCTTTATCTCCAGGATCGTCATCCTCCGAACTAGAATCTCGTTTAGATTTCTTTGATTTTGATTTAGATTCCTCTTCACTTGTCGAATCTTTTCTGGATTTTCGAGATCTGGATTTTTCATCATCTGATGAAGTATCTCTTCTCTTTTTTATTTTCTTAGGTTCTTCGTCAGAACTAGAGTCTTTCTTTGATTTCCGAGATCTTGATCTATCATCTTCGTTTCTACTTCTTTTAGTTTTCTGCTCTTCTTCACCCGAGGAAGAGTCTCTCCGTGATCGTTTTGATTTTTTTAATTCTTCTTCTATTTCCTTTCTTGAACGCTTTCGTGAATCATTTTCAGTAACTTCACGTTTTTTACTATCCTTTCTATCTTTACTATCTTTACGATCATCTATTGAATCTGTAACAAGATAATAAAAATTATATACAGATAGTATTGTATCAAATGTCAATTATTTATGATTATTTATGAAGAATTTACCGATTCGGCTAGTATCTCTAGCTTTTTTATTTTTATCTGAATGCTTCCTATCATCCTCAGAATCTGAGCTTGATTCAGCTTTGCTCTTATCAGATTTATCTTCATCTGTCGAGGCTTTCTTAGATTTTTTCGATTTTTCTATCTTCCTCACTTTTCTTTTGGCTATAAAATAAATATTTTAAAATCATTAACATTTATTGTATGTTATTAGCTAATTAAAATGTATCTTTTACCTTCAGCATCACTATCTTCACTATCTGTAGAACCATCACGCTTTTCTCTCTTCGCTTTTTTAGCCATTTCCACAGGTTTCTTTGATGGGGGTTCCAACGGTTTTTGAGTAGATTTTTTTTCTTCTGCTATTATTTTCGTCGCTTTCAATGACTTGTCATCCTTCTTTAGAGGAAAAGCGTCTCCAGCGGTAAAATTCATTTCTGCAACCTTTGTTGGTGACTCATCCTTAATATCTTCTCTGAAATTAAAATATACATAGTCATAAAGTAATAATAATAAGAGTACTATTCATTACACCAAAACTTCTTGCAACGTACTTAATCGTTTGTTTAATTTTAACTGGCGCTGCTACGATATCCTCGGTCTTCTTAAATGGTGACGGGGTACGTGACAAACTCTTCGAAAACTTGAAAAAGAAAAACTTTTAAAAGGATTCATAATAATATCTTATATCTAACATTATCAATATGACAAAGTATTTATATTGTAGATAGAATTAAAAACAGATATATTAAAAAATTGAATTTCTCTATTAATCCACAAACGATCTAAATGAACATATTGAACTTACTCTATGTCTGGTAGTAGGAAGCGAACCAACTTGAAGTTTCTTGGGAGAAACACTAGACTCGGGCTTTTTCGCAGCGACAGGTTCTATCTTTTTGATTTCTTTTTCCGGTCGCTTAGTAGGCTCTTCCTTCACTGTTTTCTCTTTTTCTTTCTTCTTGGCATCATCCACATGTTCGCGTTCTCTTTCTCGCTTTTCCTCGCTGCGCGGCGTTTTGCGCTCGATCGATTTCCTGCAGACACAAAGTGTAAACACGTTTCCTGTACAATATTATTCAATAAATTCACAGATACATCACGACCAAGTATTCATCGATTTATTATCCACTGATCGCAGCCTGCATAAAAATATCGTGTTCAGAACGAAAATTTCACTTACCTAAGTGATTCGTCCTCATTGCTAGAAGAACTACTCTCGCTACTTTCCGAGCTACTCGATTTAGACCGACCATTTCGTAATTCTTTTCGCGATCCTGTATCGGGTGGTCTTTTAGTTTTTTCATCCACTTTCTTGTCCTTTGCCTTATCCTTGGTACCCTTTGAACGATCGGGAGACCGCTTCCCGTCTTTCGAACGATCCACCGATGATCTTTGATCCTTTGATCTCGATCTACGATCTTTAGATCTAGATCGACGATCCTTATCCCGTCGTTCTCTGGAGCGATCTCGTCTACTTGATCTGTCGCGTGAGGAAGATCTATCGTACCTGCTCGATCGATCCCGTCCGTCCGGTGAACGACGGCTCCCACGTCGATCGGGCGAACGGCGTCTGTCATGTCTCTCCGACGACCGTCTTCGACGATCCAGCGATCTCCTGCGACGTCTATCTTCGGGACTCGGTGACCTACGACGATATCTTGCTGGGCTTCTGCGCGGGGGACTGTGCATAGAATAATTTCTTATAAATGCAATGCAAAAACAAAATGCAAAGTCAAAATTATTTGTATAGAAAAGAACACCAACCTGCGCCTATTAGGCGGTCTGCGCACCGAAGGTGGTCGCATGCTGCGACTGCCGCTGTATCGGTCCATTCTCTCTCTTTCCCTATCTCTTTCGCGTTCTCGGTCACGTCTCCTATCACGTTCTCGATCCAAGGATCTCCTGGAAAACAAAAAGTATCGACAATTATATAAATTGTCGATCCCCTCCTTAAATTTTTGTGGCAAAAAGATTAGATGCATTGCAAACAATATTACTATGGTAAAATTTTTTTTACGTTTGATTAGGTTCAATATACAACCATTTTTTAATAATAAAGGGTAAGTTTTGTGTGTGTGTGTGTGTGTGTGTGTGTAATATAATACACATAAAATAAAATGTAAATATTTGAAATTACTTAAAGAGAGAGATTAATATCCATTCTACTATGGATTAGCTTTTATTTCAATTTAATTTTCTATTTTTTTCTAGTTTTAAAAACAAGAAAAACTAAAGAAAATAAGTTAAATCAAGATCAAAGTTCATCCACATTAGTAAAAATCAATATATATTATCAAAAATTTATAAATCTCACCTTCGATTTCTATCTCGTGATCTATCGCGTGATCTGTCTCGCGATCTATCTCGCGATCGGTCTCGTGATCTATCTCGTGATCTGTTTCGATCTCTATCCTTAGATCGACCTCTGTCCTTACGTGGCGAAGAACTCCTTCGCTTAGGAGCTGATTTTCTCTCCCGACTAGAGTCGCTATCGCTACCGCTATCATCCTTGTTGGTTTTCCTATAGGATCTCTTGGCTTGCACTCCGTCCTTCTTCTTTCGTATCTCGAAGTCGTTCTTATCTTTTGCGTCCTTTTCCTCCTCGGAATCGGTGCTGCTGCTTGTACTACCGTCGCGTTTTCTATTAGAATCTGCATTGTCCTTCTGTTTCACAGGTGACTTTGAGCGAGATTTAGAGGTCCTCGAATCACTTGAGTCAGATCTCGATTTTCTTGACTTGCTCCTGTCTTCGCTCTTAGATCGAGACTTCTTAGATCGTGAGCGTGATCGCGATCTTGATTTGGATTTACTTCGCTTGGACTTGATACGATCCTGCGAGCGCGACTTCGATCTCCGGGATTTAGATCGAGATCTCCTAGATCTTGACTTGGAACGAGACCGTCTCGACTTCGAAGCGGGAGATCGTGAACGACGAGTTTTTGAATCTCGGCTAGGTGACTTGCTTCTGGATTTCTTCGAACGGCTCGTCGGCGATTTAGACGTAGATCGTGATTTTCTTGCTGATTTGTCCAGTGATTCCGGCGATGGTGTGCGATTATTCTTCTTCTTTCCATCAGCAATACTCATCAATTTAGCTTGCAATCTTGATATTGCTACTGCAGCTTCCCTGCAAATACATAAAATTTAAATTATATTTACACCATAAAATGTATATTTCAGTGTATAAATACGATTTAAATTTACTTACGGTTTGGTTTTAACTGGCATCAAGGGTATAGCATTTTCCGGTTGCGGCGAATCTTCCCGTTCAATCTTAACTTCGGGCATATCTTTCCCGTTATCCTTCGAATTTTTACTTGGTGATCTCGAAACAGATCTTCTCTTACGACTCGATCGATCACGATCTCTATGTCGATCTCGTGATCTGCTCCTTTTGCTCCTACATAGAATAATGCGAGATAAGTAATGTAACATATAACCATACTTTTTGAAAGCTACATTTTTTTGATGATAATACCTATCTCTATCACGATCTCTGCTTCGATCTCTTCTACGCTCCTTCGATGAGCCCCTATCTTTCTCCTCTTTTTTCACTTTACTATCGGCCTCATCCTTTTCTTTCTCACGCTCCTTCTCTTTCTCTTTCTCCGCCAGCGATGCTTGAAGCTTCTCTTGTTCTTCCTAATTTGATATATTATAACATAATATAAATTAATATTGCTTATAAAATTTTTCTTCCTTAAAACTAAACATAACTAAGTTAAAATTGATTTTTTAGAGATATTTAGGTTATATTCGATTGATTCTGAATGTCAAAATATAGTGATTCAATTGTTTATTTATTTCTAAGAATATGGCTGCGGTCCACTTGATGCTACAAATGCTTCGAAGCGTTTGATTGACCAATCGAAACAAAGATTTTTACAAATTGACCAATCAAAGAATGCTTCGAAACGTTTGTAGCGTCAAGTGGACCGTAGCCTATGGCTACGTTTTCTTTGGCACTTACAGCGCTTGTAAGAATCATTTCTTTGTTTAATATTTGATGAACGACAAGGATGAAATAATGCTCACAGCGCTGTAAACGCCAAAGGAAACGCAGTCTATATAATATATAGTCTGTCTGTATGTATCAGATTACTCATTGAAAATTACGGCTTGGGAATTCGAGATTAAAATTCAACAAATCAGAAGGAAACAAATTAAAATTAAACTTGATGGGTCAAATTCTAATCTATAATTCGCAATTTTCTATATCCAATGCATACTCTAATGCGGGTTCAAACAATATATATAATTTATAGCCACTTTATTTGCATAAAACTGCATATATTCATATACAAATGCTAAATATAATTATCGGATACTAAATTACAATTATTATTTAAAAACAATAATATTGCAATAAAATGTATCACTTAAATTTTCTCCATTTTTAAATATGTCGAATATTCGATGAATAAAAATGATCATAACATAAGAGTATGTCATAAAAATGACATGCAATGCTATTATCAGATAGCCATATTTAGCAATAATCAAGCTGTGCGTGTTTACGAGCGTCCTTGATATATAGAAGTAAAAAACTTATAATTACCAAACGTTTTTTAATTTGATCTTTTTTTTGTTGCAAGAAAGCCTCGGGAATGCCCGTAACACTTTCTTGAGCAGAGACCAGGAGGTCCCATAATTCACCCATGAAAGAACGGGCATTCCTACCATTCAGGAAGCCTGTCAGGTTGATCTGCATTTTTCGGGGGTCGGGAAACTGTAAAATATACAACGTACAAATTTAATTCTCCGTACATAAAAGATTAACAAAGTGCTTTTTGTGCAACTAGATTTTAACGACAAAATTAACGTGTTTTGATTTAAAAATTTTGATAGATATAATCTATATCCCTATTTTTTTACGAACTGCTTTTCCCCCTCGAAAAAGCAGATATTTATTGTTCTATATATCTAAACGTGCCTTACCACCAATGCTGCCGACCGTGCTCTTTCATACCTGTATTAAATAAGTTACATGCTAAAGAAGAAAAAAGAATTATGTTAAATAGCAGAAAATAGACCGATACCTCGTCACCCTTCATCGATTTTAATATTTATACACCGCTAAGGTACATTTATACACCGTGCGTACACTGAAACGAGAGAGAAGCATGTATATATTAAAATATCTGGCGAAAATGTCCGCCTGAAAATCGAAGAGATAATGTGGTATAAAAGGATCAACCTTTTCACCAACCTGTGACAGTGGTAAAGAGTCAAACCATGTGTAGAGATACCTCCGGGCGTCGTTTTCGCCTCAATCATGCCGTGACCAACGCGTGACCGACACCGTTCGTCCGGTAGAATACCGAAGTCCTTTGCAAACTGAGTTTTGGCGATACGTGACAGGTTGGCCTTGTTCTTGGAGTTTGACACTGGTGGCATTCCAACGGAGAAATCGTAGCTTGTGTAGCAGATGAAAGTTCCGTAGATCCCAAATTGACATGTGGACGCCACCTCGGGACGATCAGGAGAAAACGACGCCATGGTGAAGTTGAGGCTCCTTCTTAGGTGAACGAAAGCAGCGAAGCTTTCGAAGTCCCGCGGCTCGGCGACGATAAAGGCTACCTCGGTTGAGGCAGCTACGAACAGAAGTGACGCAGCATTGGCAGGCTCACGTGTAGCTCCAAAAAGGAACGCAAGAAGCGGGGGCGTGATGAAGGTATCGCCTCGGAATGGCGGCAATCTCTCGCGATGTTGACATTGCGATGTCGATGACGTGCAGTAGCCACGGCGGCAATGGCAACGGCAATGGCGACGGCGATGAAGACGATGACGACGGCGGTGACAGCGACAGCAGCAGCAGCAACAGCGGCGGCGGCGACGACGATGATGATGATGACGAAATTGCTGAAGCTGAAGATTTGTCGGCAGTTCTAAGGTGATGTTGAGATACCAACTGCCACAGCTGACACTAGGGGTTGACGGCTGATAGAAAGGCGGCCAATCGGATGTAGAGAGGAGCACATCCGAATGCCATTTGGACAAAAGGGTTGGGCCCCGCCAACGGTCTCTACTTATACTAACGGGGAATTCAAACACATATGATAAAGGCTGACTTTGCACAGTTCAATGTGGCAGGATCAGCTACAATTTTTTTAACCTTCTTTCTTTTTTTTTGTCGAAAGTGGATATGCTTGGAAAGGGATAACATAGGCCAATTAAAAATGAGGAACGATGAAACTTGTATACTGAATAAATAACGATGAAATTTATAAATTAAAAAAAAAGTAAAAAAACAATGTGGCAAGTATGCCAAGACTGAGAAAGTAACTGCCTCATTGCTTTGTTATCCAAACTCGGCACGTCGTGCGGAGTTTCGATAGAATACGCTTGCGATTTGTACGAAAACATCGTGCTGAAATAATGTATATTTATCAAGTTCCTATAATGATGAGGGGAAAAAGCCAAGTGAATGCATTACTACATTATTGCTTTTTTTCATAAATTGCGGTACTAAAAATGTGTATCTTTCAAATGTAAAACCATTTAATGTCACTCAAATTAAGTGCAACATGTCTCTTACCTTCTCTTCGAGTTGATTATACACAAACTCTACCACCACGTCGTCTTCCATTCCCAGAATCTGTGTAATTTTCGTTGTAATCCATGGCTTAATCACATCAAGTTTCACTTTGCTCATATCCACCTATGACAAATATGATTAAAGATTTGCATTGTCTCATTCTTAATTTGATCTCAGTCTTAAACAATAAATTAATATTTATACAGAGTATCTAATTTATATCAGCAATTATTAGAATGATTCTCTGATAAACATATTTAATATAAATTTGATAAATATTATAAGTGTAGGGATATTTTCAGCATCATAAAAAAGAATAGCAAATGTAAATTTGATAAATAAAAATATCAATATATATATATATATATATATATATATATATATATAGAGAGAGAGAGAGAGAGAGAGAGAGAGAGAGAGAGAGAGAGAGAGAGGGAGAAATAATAGAAATAGATATCCAATTAATCAAAAGCAAGCTTTACTTTTGTAAAGCTGAATTTAATTTTTATGTACTAAAGTCTATAATTTTTCTCAACTTACTTTTATCAATAAATGTATGTACATATATTTTTATCATCTATGTAACTTATGTCATGTTTAAAGATACATTTATTGATAAAAATGAATTGACAATATAAGTTTAACTATTAAAGATTAAAAAATTATGATATTTTGCAATTATTAACATCAATAGCAATCAACACAGCATTTTATATTGCATGTTTATAAAGTAAATCTAAAAATACATTATCTCTAAACAACTAAAAATTGTTTATTACTTTCTGTGTCAATGAATCTCCAAATTTCATTTGCTTTAGAAGCTTCTTCTCCTTGTCGCTGAACCTGGTGTCCTGCGAAGCAGTCGTTCCCTGAAACAAAGACCAGCAAAAGATAAAATCCCATATAAAAAATGTTCTAGAGTAAGACTTTCCACATATGCAAACTTATTTTTTTTAATAGGCAAACATTTATGATTTAACTTTAACATAAAAAGGAAATATAAAAAGGAAAAAAAGGTAAGTAACTATTTTATTTATACCATTTACCACTTACCTATCTTTTAATTTTATTATATATGTATATGTGTGTCAATATAATTTTATAATTTTTTTTAAATATATAAAAGTATGAATATGCTTTCCAATTTTTGTTAAAGACAGCTTTAATGTCAATGTAAATCGATGATTAAATGTTCATATGTAAAGAGTTTAATAGCTGTATAAGTTTCAAAGTATGATTTTGATTCCTACTATGACTAAAAATGTTCAGTAAAAATTCAAGACCCATCAAAAATCAATTTGTGATTCATTAGCTGAAATCCATAAATTAGAGATTAAAGTAGCTCCTAGACATTTAATATTATTGCATAATATTTAAATATTACACATAATGTAATTAATATAATACTAATTATCTGAAGGCTATAGGTACATTTTTTAATTTATTGATTAATCATTTGTGTTATATGTAAATGCATCTTTTCATAGAAACTAGGTTGCATTTGCACACTATGCAATTGATCAATGAATTAAACTCACTTTACATTGAATTAAATAGTCTAAAAAGATATTGTACAATATTATTGATTGTTAAGAGGTCAGTTAAAAATTACTTCATTAATTCTAAATATTTCACATTCTAAGTGGTATAAAAAAATTTCTCTCTTCGGCAAAAATAAATGTAAAGGATAGAAATTCGTCTCGAAGTAGAGTCTTTGAAATTAAACAAAAGTATATCACATTTTAATACAGATTGCGTTAACTCGAAATCTACTCCGGACACGAGCGGTCGTTCTCAAACGCTAAAGAGAAAACTGCGAAATGTGTTTTCGACACACTTCCGCTGAGAACGGGATCGAAAATTATGTTGTGGAAGTAACGCGCCGGGTGACGCGAGATCCCTTACTGTGTACATCATCTTGGCAACGTGCAGCAGGAATTCCGAGCTCGGCGAGACAAGATGCGTTCAGTCGGCAAAACGCCAATCGACAGCTAGTCCTCTGTGACGAGAAATGAACAGGTTAAATCACATGTATACTGAGCGCCGACAAACGACGGCGTTTGAACGCGAAAAGCGTAACTCTCCGCGAAAATTACCTCACTAAAAATCATACGCGAACGCGAACTCGGCTCGACTTATTAATATGGCGGTCGTGCCGTTGTATGTAGTGCGTACATAGCACGCAACAGGAGCGGCGTGCGCAGCGACCATTAATATACGATTATCTAGATACGATCCAAAAATGCAGAAATGAACCTATTTAAACCGGAAACGGTAGGCCCGTTCGCGCGCCTTCTCCATTCCAAAATTTAAAAAACTGAAAATCACACGGGATACTTTCCAAGTAAAATATCTCACACGAAAAAAATATCGTTATTTTAAAAAGTATCTTTATCAAATATTCGATCATAGAATCATATACAGAAATAAATTATCTTTCAAGTTTTTATTTTACTATCGTCATAATTCAATAAAGAAATATGAAGAAGAATAACTTATTTACCCAATTATAGATATTATCAACTTACGTCAGACCATCTTTCATGTATTTAATTAACTATTTTTATAATTTTTAGAAATTTTTATGGATGGAAATCGATCGGATACAGATCGAATAACAACGCCTGGACATTAAGGATTAAATGTGATATATCGGGGCGCGGTCAGGATGGCAGAGGCTACACACGAGGCACAACTTGGACACCGACAGAGGAAGAGTCATCGACGACGTGCGACAAGGTTCTTGAACAATCATTTATTTTGTTGTAATTAATATATTTGTATATACATGTATATATAATTACATATTTTTTATACATTCGTCTTGTGCTAATGCAAACAATATTTTGTAGTAATTTTATTTACATTTAAATTATATTAACACATTAAAAAATATATATTTGTGATATGGTTTGCAATAATTTAGCAAACAACAATTTTATGGTAAAATGGAGAATATGGTAAAACTTTCGTTAATAAATCTCTGATAAGAAGCAAGTAGTCGTCCTAGACTACCCTAAATTAAGTTTGCTCGGTCATCCTCGTGCAAGAAACATAGCTTCACGCTACAATAAGGTTCCTGAGTAAATAAAGTTTGAGTAAACACGAAATAAATGCAAGTAATAAACGCTATCAATATGCTTTCAGTATTTCGAGTTCCCACGGGTGCAATCAGGAATGCCAGTCATAGAAGCATCCTAAACACCAAAGTTTGCATGCAAATATGATTCTAAGGCTTATAAACTATACTTTATACTATGATTACTTTATATCATATAAAATATCAAAGTGAGAAATGAGCGTGTGAATCTTTCCTTTTTTATAACAAAAATATGATAATAAGCGAGAGACCATACAGGAGATCGAAGTTTTTTTATGAAAAGAAAAATAAATATCGATCTCGAGAAACAGAAGCGAATTAAATTGCGCGAAGACTTGCAGAGATTATCCATCATCGATTTACTGTACAAATCTTATTAATTGTATCATACATTGTGTTGTCATGTCTTTGTACAGCGATGATTGAGAGCGCTCGGACTCATTTGCGACTTATACGTATTATGACAATAAAGTTTTAATAAAAAAAAAACAAAAGAAAGAATCCTTTCATATATTAATAGAATAGAAAGCAACTGATAATCATGCCTTTTCCCGAATAAAGATGATTGACAATTAACATTGAGACAATGAGGGATAATTAACGGAAGTATATAAGGTACTCGATTCTAATTGATTAGTCTCTAATTTATTCTTGCCTCTATTCTGCTGCTGATTCTTCTTATTGTCTTTCGACGGATCAATTTGTATATTCAAAAGGTTACAGGTGTTTCTCAGTTCGATATCTGTATCACTATTATTTAAATATCCAATCTGTTTGTGCATTATCTCTTTAGCATATCTGCGCATGCTTAACCTTTGTTGATATATCGGGATGTGTTGCATATTTTTGTCAGCGATCATTGTTACGTTCTGCAACAATATTTAAAAAAAGAAAACAAAAGATTTTTATACATGTCGCGAGACGAGCAAGTGAAATTCATGCAATTTGTCTCTTTTAAGAAATTGGTACAATATGTTGCATGATTTCCTTTTACTTTTCAAATTTGAAACGTAAACTTTTACGCGCATCAAACTAATTATTTATTAAATATTTATTTTAAAAAATAAATAAAAATAAAAAGGCTTTTATAAAAATGTTTCTAAAAGTACAGTGTTGAGAGATGCACGTATCTCTTAATGTTTCGATAATATTCAAGAAGATTAAAGATTTAACTTCAAAGAATTATTTCAATCTCTTGTAAGTAAAGTTACGATAAAAAAACATGTATGTAATTGACTTACTCTTTGGGAGGAATTATGATGTGATTCATTCGAGACGCGACTAGAAGTGCGATTGTAAATGCAATGTAGAATTCGTGCGAGATTTTGACGAAAGCCACGCATCATCCAACAGTAAATCACGGGGTTCAAAGCGCTGTTTGCATGTCCCAGAAACAGGAAGTACTTTAATGTGTTCTCTAATAATGTGTTATTTATCGTTTCTACAAAAACAAAGCGCGTATAAAAAATTAAATAAATATATAAATTAATTTCTGTATCTATAAAATATGATAAATATAGATTAATTAATTAATGAATCCATATTTATCGCATTTTATTGATATAGAAAAAGGTTGCATATTCCTTTCAAAAGACTTACAAAATTTATTTGAGTACCGTAATTAAAACAATCCAAAATGGAAAATATATCAAATATTATATTTTCGTGGTTGATAATATTTATTTAATAAAATATTTAAAAAAATATATATATATATCTCAGCTAAAAATATTATTTTTACAAGGTCGAGATTCTTTTAGAAGACCGCACTTACCGAACACGCCGAGATCGATCAAACATTTGACAGTATTATAAGGCAACCAGCACACAGCAAAAAGTATAGCAAGAAATAATAACATCAATGCAACGCGTTTTCTGTCTTGTCGTAATCTGCAGCCCTGTAAATATAAGATGTTAGAGCGTCTATTGAATTCACTGCCTAAATAAATTTAATTCTTCGAACTTTTTGAAATTTGATTGTCTTTAGAGAAAACTCTTTAAAAAATTGTTTAGTTATAAAATTTTAGAAGCTTATTTATTGATCTAACTTGTCGCGAGCTGGCGCTTTCCTTATTAGTATAATCGAAAGGTGGCTTCTTAGACCAAAGAGTAAAACCAATAATTGAGTATGCCAGTAATACAACGAGACCTAAACATACAATAAGAAAATATGTATAGAAAAGAAAACGTAAAGAAAAATAGAGTAAATAAGAATTTTTCAAAAAATAACGCTTTTATTTAGTAGAAGTAACAAGTTAATATTATAATTTATTCCCAGATAGCACAGAGATTCAAAAAGAATTCAATTTTATGTTACCAATTATAAATTCTTTTTGAGATGCAAAAAGAATTATTTTTATAAAAAAATATTCAAAAAGAATTCATAATTGGTGACATAATTGGTGACATACAATTGAGTTCTTTTTGAATTCTCTGTGTTATTAGGGATCATCTTTACCGAAAAGCATTGTGCATAGAAACAGATCAAGTGGAAGATAAGCAAAGGTGCATGCGTGTTTATGGAGTTAAATTTAAATTTATTTAGACAATACAAAGTCCAAAATTGGATCATAGGACGTCTTTAAAACTATTTCTGCGAAGTGTCTTTAAGATGTTTTTAAGACTAATTATGCGGCGTTTTTCAAAACGGCTCTTAGACTTTTTATGATTTTAAATTTTGTCTGAGTATACGTTATAGCTTAGATTAAGGTATGTGTTATATTAAGATTTTTTTTCGTAAGAATCTGATATGTATATAGTTATTATATAAAAAAGTATGTAACTTAAGTAGATAAGAGAACAATAAAAAATATATATCATATATCCATTTACATCTATTGATAACTTACACGGAATAACGATAGAGAACAGGAAGTATACGCCGCCAAAGATATCTTGTCTAATTCCTAATGACATAAAATCTTCTATGCACATATTGAAATCTGGTGGTATCGCCGAGATGATATTGCGCGAGAAATTCATTCTTGCCATAGTCTCATTCCAGAATGCAATAACATCCATCATTGGATTTTGAAATCTCATCTGTGGGAAAAATAAAACTCGTAATAGCACATATAGTATATTTAAAATAAACATAATTATCTTCAATTTAATTTCATTAATCAAGACTCAGTATCAAAATTTGGATTTACCGCTTCATAAATTGTAATAAGAAAGGTAAGGGATGCTAGCCAGATAGTTGTAATAACGAGAATGATGTTTCTGTGACTACATATGCAGCGGAGAGTCATGGGATTCCTTATGGCTAAGTATCTGTCGATGCTCATAGCCATAATAGTGTATATCGACGCGGTGACACTTACACCTGTCGCAAACACGAGTAATTAGGCAATTAAGAAATGTATATATGTAATATAAAGCAAATATATAATTTTTAGTGTTTTTCGACTAAAAATATTTACTTTGCAGATAAGAAGTCAGTTTGCACAAGAATTCACTTTGATTCCATGACATCGAGATTTCCTGACTCATTGTCATTGGCATGCATATTGTAGCAACTAGTAAATCAGCCACGGACAGATTAATCACAAAATAGTAAGTAACGCTACAAAAAAATTGTACTTTTATTTTTATATATAAATGAAACTATCTCTTTCTTTATTTTACGATTTATATTTATACTTATATTATAATGTATTATAATCAAATATATTAATTTATTATTTATATATATATATATTAGTACACAGAAACAAATTTTGCTAAAGTATTTAAAAATTTAAAAAATTTATTAAAAGCCTGTTTTTATTTAAAAAAGGTTTAGTAAATCGTGTTTGAATATTTTTTAATCGGAAGAAGGAATAATCTTCAAAGAAGAAAACTTGTCTGATCCCCACTGCGGAAAAGATACCGATTATTGCTCTAATGAAAAAACATATTCTGGTGCAGTGCTCGTAACTGTTCAGGTATTTCACGAAGTTGCATATATATGTGGTCGCTTATTTCCGGCTTATATACGCAGCATAACATATCGTATCATGCAAATAAACCGTCCGCGATGCATTCATAATGGATGAATGTATACAGCAGCCGGTAGTAGCTCTCCGATTATTTTTCAACCAGAAATTCACACTCCTACACGAAGCACCACGGAAATTGCGTACACAGTAAAATCGCGATAAGCCATCGGGGAAGCCACCTCTATAATTTTATTACCTAATAGATTCGACTGTTGATGTTACACTTATTTCATCTCGAATATTGAAATGCAAACTTGACTCTCCATTTGATAAAGAATGAAAACAGTTTGTTGATACCTGTTTGTACGATTCCTTCTTTTGGAGAATTTAAAACTATAGAATCCATCAGACATTCAACGTAGCAAGTTAACAACTCAATTGATTAAAATATGAAACTTGAAAGACACAGGTTAAACTCGCATATTGCTTTGCTGTTTCATTACTAACATCAGATATTAGATGAGTACATTCAAGACTTACTTAATTAAGAATATAATTACATACCTCTTTAAATGATATTTGCAGACCATTATAATCACAAGAATATTAGCTATCACACCGATCAGTATAGTTGGTGCATAAAGAGCAATCAACAGATAGTCCGTATAGCTTCCGTGAAAGTAGTCGTAAAAATCCCACAGTGTCTTGATCATATTATCGATTTCCGACGACATAGTTTCGTTCGCCATCTTCGTGCAATCACGATACTATCATAAGTCTCTAATCCCGAATCAACCAAGATCAGGGGTCTCGCATAAAAAGATTAAAATAGAAAATAACGGCGGCAGCGTTGAATAATTGGCAACGTTACGAAAGAAAAGCGAGAAGACGAGATTTTTGTGACGCGAGTCTTAATTCGGATAACAGAAATTCAACGACTTTCTTTCGAAGTCGAAACAAGTTTTCGCGGTTTGTCGCAACGGCACTCGATATATGCACCGAGATTCTTGG
Organism: Monomorium pharaonis; assembly: GCF_013373865.1. Classification (NCBI taxonomy): domain Eukaryota; kingdom Metazoa; phylum Arthropoda; class Insecta; order Hymenoptera; family Formicidae; genus Monomorium; species Monomorium pharaonis. Next base: position 9,450,328 of record NC_050471.1, read on the forward strand.
CAGTTGCGCGCACAATGTGATTCGACCTCTCGCACTTTCGACCACTTCACGTTCGCGGAATATCTTTTATTGGCGCCGAGCTTGATACGAGGAAAATATTCGCGGTGGTGGCTGCTTGGTGGAGTAGTAGCCGCTAGGATCGCGGCATTAGTTTGAATCGCGGCGGAGCAGACGCGCGCATGAGACTGTTAAGCAGCAGCTTTATTTCCCTTAGGCGTTTGTGTAGAAATTACGACTACAGCGAATAGTGTTCGTTTACAATTACGCAAGCTTGAGATATCCTCTTGATGTACAATGTTTTATCAGGGCCTTCCGTTATCGATCTGTGATCTTCGTTTTTTGCACACATTTTTATAAAAGTAATAATAATAGAATATTGTAAAGAAAACAATTTAAATAATAGCTTAACGCAGATATTTTGAAAGATATAAGTTATGATTTTATCATTACAAATAAATTGACAAATTCCAATTATTATTTTGAATATTTTAGAACTTTATAAACAACAAAATAATCATTGTTTAGAATTTTACTTGAATACTCTTCCTCCTAAATTATATTGGAAATTTTTTTAATCTACGAATTTTTAAAATTTAGAATAAACTTTAATTAATTAACGAACCGGCACTACCGGCAGCGATTTATTCTAAATACTGTTTTTCTGTACAATACTTTAATTCTGGAAGAACATAGAGAAAACGTAAACCTCTCAAATTTTATTTAAAAAGTATTTGAGAAGGAAAAAGAGAGACAAATAAAACAACTCATCAAACTACAACACTTTATTTTACAATAATTTATTAATTTATTGGATATAAACGTACACACATTAACATTAGACTTCAGTCTTCATCATCTATTGAGATAGAAGCACTATAAAAAAACTGAATTGGATATTATAGTATTGAAATAATAGTATTGAAATAAGAGACATTTTTGTAACAGTATAATTTGATTTTAAGAAATTGAAACAATCTGTAGAATTGAAATCGATACTTATTTCTTTAAATAAATCAAAACAGTAAAAGATTAAAAAATTTTAATCGGTATTTTTGTGGCTTTTAACATATTTTATAACAATTTTACACTGGCAGAAATAATACCGACCCTTTTACAACATCCATCATCCTTCCTCGTATTTTGTTCTATAAAAAACCTGCTCTACCAACTATCATAGCACTCTCATGACTCTCTCAACGCAAAACAAGTTGAATTTCATAGATATTCTGTTACAGACAAATATCTTGTTCCCCTCCATGTAATTGTCTGTCTGTATAGTGTGTGATGTCAAAAATTAATTAAAAGAAACATTATATCTCCTTACTGTATTCATTTACCTTGTGTGAAGAGTAAAAAAGGGTCTTCGTGGCTTGCTTCTTTTAACTTTGATTTGTAAACAGCCGATCCGTAAAGCCGCGAAGAAAGATGAGGATAGAATTGGCGGGGCGATAAACCGATCGATCGGTCGCATAGATGTAGCAAATTGAGATCTTTCTTCTGAGAAATTACCGCTAGACATTAGCGGTATGAAGGATCACTAGATACGTAGTTATACCAGAAGCTATCTGCGAAAGTAATGAATAAAAAGTAATAAAAATATGAACAATCTTTGAAACGATTTTATGCAACTATGAATTAAATAACGTTGCAAACATAAACTGTAATTTTTCTATATAGACATTACTATTTTTTATTTTTATTCTACTATGTAAAACGTTTCTTATACAGATTTTCTTTTTTAATACTAAATTTGATTCACTTATATTATTTTCCCAAAACTTACTGAAAGAAGCAATGGAAGATCAATGCGTATAATTCCGTAAGAGGCAAAGAAATGCACTTGTCGTAATTGAAAATAAGTCACAGCCTCCACGCTGCAATCCTGCAGTTATTTAATAATAACTTATTTTAATTATTAATAGAAAAAGTTAGCTGTGTGTTTTGAGCAAAACTGATGAGGAGAAAATATCAATACAAATTTTATTAAATTTTTTGTATTTTAGTCACTGTTTTATATATAAATTAAATTAAATTAGCAAAATTTTTGCTAACCTGCGTAAAATTTCTCTTGGCAAGAATGGCCGACGACGGTGTAAACGCGAGTTTGCCAACACGATTAGCCTTTGAAAAAAAGATCAAGATTAAACTTGTCAATCGTTGTGGCGAGAAATCCTTCTTGCTTGAAAATAGATCAACGTACTTGGTCTGCAGTCACATGACAGATAAAGGTAATGATTAGCAGATTTGTCACGCAAGCAGACACCAGTAAAATCTCTCTCGCCATCAACAGTGGATGCGAGATTGAGCCATTATCGTTGATCGTATAGATGCGTGTAAGTGTATTGAAGGACATACTGGATATCCACAGCAGAAGTTGCATCCCATACACGGAGTTTATCATCTCGGTCGCATTGGTGAGGCACGAGTGCAACCACCACACTTCTTGCAAACGAAACTGCTTGCCCGATCGGTTCACCACCATGATTTTACCATCTATTTAAACAATATCATTCGCGTGTGGTTATTCTTGAACATTGGAGATTGGACAATTTGACTACTACTTGCTCACTTAAAGAATTATCACTTATGTATGTACGTTTCACTTATATAAGAATTATAAAAAATTGCAATGTTGTATCATGGCTTCGTGTAAAAGATGAGTCTTATAAATATAGAGAGACTGTTTTTAATGTTTCGAATGTGTCTTGTAAAAATAATGTCTCTCCAATTTTATTGGACGTTAATCAAATTTACTTCCGTCACTTTATCGAAAGATCTGTTTATTCGCATTAAAAATGAGCGATTAGTCAACGTCGTTATTTATTTTCTAGGACTTCGATCCTCAGGGTTATGTTATCTTCATCGGTCAAATCGCGTGGGAAAGCAGGCGTGTCGGCACTCGGACAGTAAACGCTAATGATAGACGGTGGTAGACGGCGAATATTTTCATAAAATGGAAAAATTAAAGGAAAATCAGCGAGAATAGAATAATTAGAGGGTTTAAAGCTAATGAAATATTAATAACATAGAGTTATTAATATTTTTTGAAAAAAACACAATTAAGAGTTATAAAAATTTCTTTTCTTAACCAAGTTTTTTTCACTTATACAATTTTTATAAATAAATGACGATCAATGGCTAAAAATTTCTATATAAAAAATTGTATAAAACTAAATTATCTGGACATAAATGAGATATGTAAATGAACTATAAATTTAGATGTAAATAAAATGTATTATCAGCAAATTGATGCATAAATAAACGCGAGAGACATACCATTCTTTACAATTAATCTACCTTCAGGCAGCAGCAGTAATTCACAAAGACGACGGAATCTGTCGTACAAGAGGGATGATAGACTGACAAATATCATCAGTTGCATCGACAAAGTTGCGTTAACGATTGCGTAAGTTACACCGTTGAATACAGAGTCTTTCGGCTCGACACTGCGAATACCGAAATTATGAATGAATACGATAGGAAGAATTACAAAGGTAATAAGATAGATGTCTATAAAATATAATTTTGTCTGTCTGTTTCTTTTATTATCAATTTTATCTCTATCTTCCTGATATCTTAACTTCATTATTTTAATTTCAAATTTTATAAATTAATTATTTGTAAATTAATGTGATATAATTATATTTAACATTGCTATATACTGGAGCCATAACATAACAAAGTGTACACATATCAATATTATGTGTTTAAAATAAATTCGAAATTATATTACAAGGGAGCTATTTGTTTTTTATATTTTTATATCACTTGTCTCATGTCCATTCTTATTATTTTATATCTTACTGTAAAATTATATTATAATCAAATGAATTTTTTTCTTATAATCGTAGTGAGTGTGCACTACTATAAATACGTTCTCTTTTTAAAATAAAAAATTATTAATACTCACCAGAACGTTATATACCCGACAATTGACCAAAACGACAAAATAACGAAGGTCAATGCCCAATAGACGTAGCGTATCCTGTGGGGATGTTCTGGCTCGTTGTATTTCGTCGCTCGATCAAACATGCGTAAATTTGAAAGTGCAGCTCGTATCTTCCAATTATACCAGAACGTCATTGCGATGTCGCTGAACACGCAGGCATACGAAAGACCTGTCCTCACCACGGTGAGCGTCAGCAACCTCGGTCCAAGCACGTCATCCCAGCGGAGCATGTAAAAATTCGCGATGCAGAGACTGGCATACAAAAATGCAAACAGAGCCGAGTAAACAGCACCGTATTTCATTATTACAATATCGTCCTCCTTAACGAGTAAAAGTCCACATCCAAACAGTCTTGCGGTATGCAAAAGAGGTCGTATGTCACTCAGAGACACCATTTCCTATTATCGATCCTGAGACGCTTGAAAATAGAAAAAATAGAGAACGCTCTTCTTTGCGACAAGATATATTGCAAGATCCACGTTGCGATTTCTACTTCTTAATTTAAATGTTTCCCTAGGATAATTATTTATGTTTCCTTTTCTTTTAACGAGACTCTTGACAGGCGGATAAAAGAAGCGCAAAACTGCGGTATCAAATCGCATAAAGAAGCGTAAGGATAAGCGAGGATCTTATGGATGTAGAGTACATCTATTATACTGTAGGAAGCGATAATGAAGAGAAGACTTAATAAAGTATAGTAGAAATTATATGGATACACATATTTGACATTCTTTAAAAAAATATTAGAAATATTACAAATATTGTTCAGTGTTCAATGGTCCTCGTATAACTCACGTTTATCCAAATCACACACATGCGAAATTTGATAGATGAATATAACTTGCAGTAATCAACACATGAAAATTATATAAATCAAATAAATTATAAAAAATATCTAAATTGAAAACATAACAGATCTCCCCTGTTTTCATATAAATATTTAAAAGCAACGTAGACAAGTAGAATGTCTCACCGGGATCAGAAGCAGTTCTCATACTGATAATGTACGTGTCGCGTTGCGAGCAAAAAAACGACCGACCCTAAATTACAGCACTTCCAAGAACTAAGAGAGGTCGATTTGTCCCAGATGGGAAAGGGTTTAAATTGCCGGATAATTGCAACTTCGGCAAAAACTACTACTCGTAAAACTGTTCTTCTGCGGCTAGTTTGCCATCGAAGCAAACGTACATACTATCGGTCTGTAAACGTAAGTTCTTCCACTTAACCGCTCCAATAGCAATGTCAGTAAGTTAAATGAAGAGCTACCCGAGCGCATGGCCCTTCCAGTGCTTCACGTCTTCCTTGCGATATTAATCTGCCACCAGGATAATGTAAATATTATCGCACAACGCGCGCGAACAATTAACACTCCTATCTCATTCAAAAATTTCACTACGTGACAGTTCGATGTTCACTACTTGTCGTCTTGCCTTCTGTCCGTCACGATGACAATTCCCTGGGTTACTACTGTCCACGAAGAAAAAAATCGACGCGATCGCGAAAGGTTTCATCGAGCACGCGCCGAACATCGCGCACATCTCGGCATTATAATAATCGCGATTAGATATTAAATGCTTCGAGATTTACAAGTGGTGGAAAAATTGCACCTATTTACGTTGATTATAAGCAGTGGATACGCGCGAAGAGTGACGGTATCTCGAATTACTCATAAGTTACAATCAAATGCTGTCATCTCTTTCCCGTAGAGAGGTATAAAATTAAAGAAAGATTTGTTTTTTATTTTTACAACATCATAGGAACGAATCTCACCTTCAGCGTCGCGTGAGCATCGTGCATGAAAAATAAATTTGGTCATCGATAAGACTTAAAGATAATGGAGGCGAAGGAAAGTTTTACATGTAAAAGCTATGACACTGTAATTTAATATCGAGGCGTGTGAAACGGAAACTCCAATAGGCCACGGTGATGTCGCACAAACAGAAATACCAGTTATTTTCTCCATCTGTGATACGTGGCATGAATCAACATTTACACATGAAATGAAAAGTAAGGGCGTTAGCAACGTAGATCATTAGCGCTTAAAAGCCAATGGAAACGTTTGGTCTGCATGTAATATATAGTCGCCGAAACATATAGAACTTATATATGAAGAGAGAGAAAAAAAGAAGATACTGTGTTGCTCTTTTTGTGAAGAAAATGCGATGTTATATTGCTTATTAATGACCGGGAAAGTAAGCTTTTCATAAACTTATAAACTTCTACGTTGTGGTGTACACGCATTGAGTGCAAAAGACATTTATACTTATTCACTTTGGACGACTTTGACTTTTGTCTTCTCGCATCTTATAATTGTATATAATGGTGATAGATAGTAGAAAAGTATACTCGTTAAATAAAATGCCAATATTATGGTGAGATAAGCTTTCTGCGTATTCGGTAAAAATTTCGAAATCGTTATATCATTCGCCAAAAGAAAAAAAGCTGATTAATGATATACTTTCGCTCATTATTACAGACAAAAGACAACAGAACTATCTGATGGATTTTATCTCTTGAGTTGTTATTCTAACGTTTATATCCTTTGCCTATAAAAAATTCGGATCTTCGGTAAATTTAAAACAAGACTCAAATGTAAAGAGAAATAAATTTAGTAATTGCAGTTTTCTGAATTACTTTCGACATTAGATTGATATTATTTTATTACAAAACAAACTATCAATTTTTTTATTAGATTTTAACAAACACATAAAATTATTAATAGAATTCTCTGTTGAATTCTAACACAAATTGTTTATCATCGTATCATTTAAAGTGGATATTAAATCTATTTTTAGATAATCTATGATTCAGAATTAAGGAAATAGAATTCTATGTATACAATAAAATATTGTATACATATAATAGAATTATAAATAAATTATAATTTAAAAATTTCGAATACGTATATGCATGATGTTTTTAATTAATTAAGATTAACATATACATAAAAATACAAGGTATATAAAATTATTAGTAAAAATCTGTTTTAAAATGAGATTTGACCATTTCATTTACTCCCGGTTTTTAATTGGTTAATTCAGTCAATTGTGACTCTTACTCCTTACTCCTGCTGACATTGTAGACCTTGACGTAGATCAGGGGCTCGATTCTTGAATTTATTCGCAAGAGAAACGTATGTGCAAATACCCACTCTAACAGAAAAGTTGCAAGTTTATTGGTTAATAGCCATACAATAGTCAATAAATTTCCAACTTTTCTGTTAAGAACAGAACTTGCGAATACGTTTCTCTTGCGATTTGCGAATAAATTCAAGAATCGAGCCTCAGGGTAATCAGAGTGGTGACATGTGGGTACCACTTTTGATTGGTCCGTCATATTTCATCGGGTCCCGCCGATTTTCAAATCTGAGGACGGAATTCATAGACCGATCTTAAGTTCAAGAATTGTCTTAAGTCTAGCTTCGAGCCGACTTGAGACTTACTTAACCAATGAAATAACAGCATTGACGTCTCAAGATCGTGCTTAAGATGGGTCTTGAATAAGATTCGACTATGAATATCGGCCTGAATATCCTTACATATCTCATTACATTTTTTTTTTCAGAAACCATTGGCTTAGTTTACATCGTCAAAACCTTAGTACGCGTATTAAGTTTGGTGCGCACCAAAGCCTTAGTACGGGCGCGTTTACATCGAATGTACTAAGCATGTACTGTGAAAAATATAATACAAATTTAATTCATGTTGATGTCTCCTACTAAGACATTTTCACACCGGTTTTTAGATTTTAGCACTGAGGTTATGCTCAATTGCTAAATTCTCTCTAAAATGCGTTTTATGCGTTTACATCGACATTTGTATCACTTGGTACGCGTATCAGTTTAGTACAATACTCCTACTTGATACGCTCGTACCAAATTGATCCGGCAGCGTTTACATCGTGCGTACTAAATATTTAGTACGAATTTGATACGAATATGGTACCTGATACGCGTATCAAATGCACGATGTAAACTAAGCCATTGCTCTAGTTTACACCGAGCACTTGGTACGCGTATCAAGTAGTGAATTTAAGCTGATCAGCCAATGATTAAACACATTCACTAGTTATTTACTATTTAATACGCGTACCAAGTGCTCGGTGTAAACTAGGACATTGATAAACTGATGCTGATAGCGCTAATAGCGTCTCCCTGAACACACCCTGTGAATGTATGGCCAGGGGCTCGATTCTTGAATTCATTTGCAAGAGAAACGTATTCGCAAATTCTGTTCTTACAGAAAAGTTGAAAATTTATTGGCTATCGTATGGCTTTTAACCAATAAACTTGCAACTTTTCTGTTAGAGCGGGTATTTGCGCATACGTTTTCTTGCGAATGAATTCAAGAATCGAGCCCCTATTCTTTTTAGCTGCACTATTACACTGGTGCAATAAGTTGAAGTAAGACAAGTATATTTTTTCTTATTCTAACTTATTGCATCAGTGCAACTGTGCAGCTAGAAAGAACAGACTAGTAGTTAACTGTGCTGTCGCAGGTCGCAGCACTCGCAGCCTGTCGCTGTGTGGATCGGTGCTGTGATGCGATTTCAAGCCCGGGCACGCTCACGCACACATCGCACTCCCTCTATCCGTGAGGCACGCGCGCTCGGCTGCGATTGGCGTGAGCCGTTGCGCTGTGCGCACTCGGTTACGTTCGCGGCTGAGCGTTTCTTTCTCCTCTGCCTCTTTCCCCATTTAACGTTTTGACTCCGAGGCGGTTGCCGGCGTCTAAAAGCCTAAACACAATGCCAGGCAACAGGCAACAGGAACAAGAAATAAAGAAAGAGAAAAAGAGAGAAGATCTTTTCTCTCTTTCATTATTTCTGTTCCTATTACCTGTTGCCTGGCATTGTGCGTTTAGGCCTTTATACCCACTCTGAATAAATCATTTATTAACCACTAGATGGACAGTTACGATACTTTTGAAATACACTTTAATATATTTCTCACAAGTACTGTTCGTTTATTCTTTACTATATATATAGGTATCGAGAGTTTTGAACTTGTACTGATGGTATATATTAGTACATATAAACATGAGAGCATAAATGGGGGTGATAGAGCCCTTCGGGGCTTCTCACTCTTCCTTTCAGAGAATAAAGGTCGCTCTCCATTTTTTTTTTATATCAAACATTTATAAAATTAGTTTTTCAGAAGAAATATAAAAATTAAGTAAATATAAATTATTTTATAATTATACCAATCAAACGCTATTATTTTCTTATAATGAAATTACTGTATAAAATAAAACAGCACTTTTAAAAAACTTATTGAATTGAATTTCAAAAGAAAAACCTAAAGATTATATATCCAGTGGCAAATAACTGATTATGATTACTATATATAAGTTATATGCCTCACGGATAGGAGGAGTGCGATATGTGCGTGAGCGTGCCCGGGCTTGAAATCGTATCACAGGATCGGTGCAGATCAGTAGATGTGTGTTGTACTGTGGCATGGCGTCGCGCGTTTCGTGTGTTTCAAGCTTTATCTTTTTTTGCAGATATAAAAGTTATATTTAAATATATCGAAACATGAAGAAAGAGAAAACGGGTGATAACAGTCGTCCCTATAAATTGGGTAAGAAAAACGGACGCGTTTTAGTTATTTAACTATCACTTTGGTTATGTTTTGGTTTTAAACAAATTTTTATTGTTTTAATGTTTATTGGAATTTTATTTGTTTATTCTGTGTTTAATTATGTTCAGCTAACAAAAAGTAATGTGCATAATGTCATATGTATCATAAAGGATAAATAAAAATTGCACTTTTGAGGTTATGTTTTACAAGTTGGTGTTTATGTACACAATTTGATAAGATGCATATTTATCAATGTAATAATTAATTTTAATGCAATTGTGATATAATTACAGCCCATCAAATATTAAGCTTAACGGGGATAAGCTTTCAAAGAAAAAGCATAATTGGTTTTGTCGAGTTGACAATTGTACCTCTGCGAGACACGCTGAGATTGGTGAAGCTCAATGCCAAACAGTGTAGAATATATAGAGTGTGTTTAAATGACACCTATGAAGCGCCTTTCCAATATTTTGATCCATTTTTGGATATCTGCCAAGGGGATAGTAAGCAGTAAGTGAATTTCTTCTTGATAAATCTTTTTTTTTAGCCAAATTTTTTGCATGGTATTTTTCTGCTTTTTTTCTTATTGAAAGAAAAAGGGAAAAGTAACTCGCTTACTAAAGAAGTTTAGCTGAAAAGACCTAATGACATTCTTAGGATTTTAATTATCAATCTTTTTGTAGGCGATCTATGGAATTTTTCTCGAATATGCATCTAGCAGCAGCTCAAAAAGTCGATCCCGACAACAACGCTGGCGAATTAGTAGTTCAGATACCACCAGATGCGGCACACTTGGTTACAGAAGGCCGAGGATTAAGAATTAGCATTGAATTTTCATTGGAGCAACCACAAGGAGGAGTACATTTTGTAGTACCAAACTGTGAAGGAACCCTAGCTGAGGTAAACTAGCATGTTGTATATCTATGATTTGATAAAATTCAGTACACAGATTGTTTTGTAAATATTTAAATTTTATTTACCTGACTGATATCTCTTTTCATGTTACTTATCTTTTTTAGAGAGGTGCTCATATGTATACATATAGCTATGAAAATTCGTCTAGATTATGGTTTCCATGCGTGGATAGTTTTGCTGAACCATGTACTTGGAAATTGGAATTTACTGTTGATGACTCGATGATTGCGGTTTCATGTGGAGATCTAGTTGAGATTGTCTATACACCTGATATGCGTAGAAAAACATTTCACTATGTGCTCAACACTCCTGCATGCGCTCCAAACATTGCACTGGCAGTCGGGTAAATAAATAAAAAATGGTTAATAAACATTTCATTATTTATGATATAATAATGCAAATTCTTTTTTTTTTTAGACCTTTTGAGATTTTTGTGGACCCTTACATGCACGAAGTAACTCATTTTTGTCTGCCTCAACTATTGTCATCTCTGAAAGTGTCCGCAAAATATATGCATGAAGCATTCGAATTTTATGAAGAAACCTTGTCGAATCGATACCCGTATTCCTGTTACAAGCAGGTCTTTGTTGACGAGATAGACGAAGACATTAACGCCTATGCTACTATGAGCATCTTAAAGTAAAAGACTTTTGTTTTACACATAATTAAGTTCTATGATTGTATTCTATTACTTATTTATGACGATTTGTTTATTTTTAGCACGAATTTATTACATTCTACTGCAATTATAGATCAAGTATATATTACTAAAAAAGCAATGGCACAAGCGCTTGCAGAACAATTTTTTGGATGTTTTATATCAATGCAAAATTGGTCAGATACATGGCTACCTAAGGGTATTTCCACCTATCTAACAGGACTCTATGCGAAGAAATGCTTTGGAAATAATGAATATAGAGAATGGATTCAGTCTGTAAGTATTTGTAAGTCTCAATATGCTCATGTGTTGTTCTTTTTAATTTGTTACTTAATTGCTGTATGACATATTTTTATAGGAATTACAAGAAGTCGTGAAATATGAAGAACAATTCGGTGGTATAATATTAGATCCATCTCAAGCACCAGCACCATTACCCATTGCGGCTAATACTCCAGCTCCAGCTCCTCGAGCTCCCGATCCCGGGTTTTATTTTCCTATTAAAAATTTGCATACCATGTCTCCAAAATACATTGAAGTTCTTCGCAAGAAAGCACATCTAATCATGAGGATGCTGGAACATAGGATCGGCCAAGAATTATTGCTTCAAGTAAATATATTTTTTCTTTATATTTTTTAAATGTCGAATAGTAAATTAAACTGCTAAATATATATTTAATTTTTAGGTATTTAATAAACAATTATCTCTAGCAACTAATGCTGCACAGCAAAAGATTGAGTCTGGCTTATGGTCGCATATGTTAATTAGTACAAATGTATTTGCTAAGGCAATTTTTACTGTAACAGGGAAAGATATGTCAGTATTTATAGATCAATGGGTGAGAACAGGAGGACATGCGAAATTCAGTTTAAGTTTTGTATTTAATAGAAAAAGGTGTTTTTTTTTCTTTAAATTTAGTTGTATTTATATTATTATTCTACATTATAAAAATAACACATATTTATCTACGTTATAGAAATACAGTGGAATTAGAAATTAGGCAAGATACTACACATCAGAGAGGGATCAGGAAATACGTGGGTCCATTAGTAGTAAATATTCAAGAACTGGATGGTACTTTTAAGCACACGTTACAAATTGAAGGTACAATGGCCAGGGCAGACATCACATGCCACAGTAAGAGTCGTAGAAACAAGAAAAAGAAAATTCCGTTGTGCACTGGCGAAGAGGTTGATATGGATCTCTCTGCTATGGAGTAAGATCACGATTTTTATAATTGCAAACTTGTTTTATGCAAGAATTATAAACATTATGGCTGTTCTATTAGCTTTTAAAGTAACATTTATTATTTATCTACAGCGATTCTCCAGTATTGTGGATTAGACTTGATCCTGAAATGACAATCATGCGCGCTGTGCAAATTGAGCAACCTGATTATCAGTGGCAGTATCAATTGAGACACGAGAGAGACGTCACCGCGCAATTAGAAGCTATCGAAGCTTTACAGCATCATCCGACACCCGCCACACGATTAGCATTAACCGATACAATTGAGAACGAACATTGTTACTATAAAGTCAGACTTCGCGCTGCTCATTGCTTGACAAAGGTCGGTCATTATTAAATCTTTGATTTGCGTTTAATTAAATTTTACAAATATACATGTACGCTTACAGGTGGGAAATGCAATGGTAGCAACATGGTCAGGCCCACCAGCAATGTTGGCTATATTTAGGAAATTATTCGGATCTGCGTCATGTCGGCGGATTATTAAACAAAACAACTTCTCGAATTTTCAACATTATTTTCTACAAAAGGTTAGTGCGAGTTTATATAACATTAGAATTATTAAAAAATCTTTTCTTTCAATTTTTTGTACATTGTGTGCGCAGACTATACCAGTCGCAATGGCGGGATTACGTAATAACCATGGTATCTGTCCACCAGAAGTACTATCCTTTTTAATGGATCTTTTCAAATATAACGATAACAGTAAAAATAGATATTCTGACAATTATTACAGAGCTGCGCTAATTGAAGCTCTTGGCGCAACTGTTACACCAGTTATCAGTGTGCAACAAGGGTAAAATATTTAAATTTTATTTATAAGTTATAGATAATGATATGATGAAGAAATAAATTTTTTAATGTACCATTATAGAACGGCTATTACAGCGGAATCTTTATCAATTGACACAAAGGCTATTTTAGAAGAGGTCACGAGAAATTTGAACTTGGAGAAATTATTACCTTGTTACAAATATACTGTCAGCGTAGCTTGTCTCAAAGTTATACGTATCCTTCAAAAGTTTGGACATCTTCCGAGTAATCCTAATCTTTTCAGGGCATATGCAGCATATGGACAATTTATAGGTAATATTTTCTGTAACAACAATAATAATAATAATAATGGAGTGGGGCTTAAAGCCCATACACTGTACCTAAAAAGGTTATTATATTGTACTTCCTTTAGATATTGAAGATTTTAGAAGAGATTAAAAATTTCAATATACAGCATGTGTGGTTTAAATTCGCAACTTGTCACTTACGAGTCCGTCGCTCTTACACGGAGTCACATGACATCCCAATAATAATATATTAATATCTATATTTTGAATTGTCAAAATTTTTAATGATTAATTAATATTTTCCAGATATTCGAATTGCCGCTTTAGAAGCGTTGGTCGATTTTACTCGCGTGGACGGCAAATGGGAGGATCTGGAGTTCTTGTTAGAAATGGCTGAAATGGATCCACATCCTGGTATACGTCACAGACTTGTACGGCTGATGGTGGAGAATCCGCCGTTTGAAAGAGCTCACGAGCATCACTTAGATAAACCTGATCTAGTTGACCGTATATGGAACTTGATTAAGTACGATAATTCCTTAATCTCGGCTGTAAATTTTTTTTAACGTTAATTAACATACATGATTCTATTTTTAGCGGCATGCTGTCGCATGATGCAAAGTTGCGTTGCGATTTGGTAGATTTGTATTATACTTTGTACGGTATGAAAGTCCCATTTTGTCTTCCCGTTACTGAAATTACGACATCTACAAAACCTAGAAAGGCTGGCCCGCCAAGTCCAGAACGTGAAGTAAGTAAACTTGCGTAATGTCTGTGTTATAGGTCTTTTTCTTTATAACAATGTTTAAATCCTACATATTCTGTTTAGGTGAAAGCTGCACCGGTACAACATGTGAGACATGAATCGATCGAAGAAATTGAGAACTTACCTGTTTCAAATAAAAGGAAACCATCTCCCAACAGAGATCCTACAGGTCCGTCAAATCCAGTGGAACATGGACCAGAATCGAAACGGCAAAAAATAGCTAACAATGTATGGAAAATAGCTTTATTCCTTTTTTCTTGTTATCATGTACATTAAATTTATTGTTTTTAGCAGGATGAACGAGGAGTTCCGGTACCTGGTGAAGGAAAAGTAAAATCAGAATATTATAGCGACAATTCCGCATCACTGCCTGGTATCATGGGAACTCCTGGTCCTATTGGTTTCGAGCCTGGAATGTTTAAGAAAGATTCAGAAGAGCATAAGCCGAAAAGCGATTCCAGCAATAAGGTACATAAAGTTTTTCAAGTAATGTATATGTAAAGTATAATGTATTCATTTTTATGGTGTCAGAATTATAAAATGTATTAAACTTGCCATGTGCATCTATTATTCTTGCAGAGCAAAAAGAAAAAGAAAGATAAGAAAAAGCATAAGCATAAACATAAACATAAACATGATCACAAGCATAATAAGGATAAGGAGAAAAAAGAAAAGGATAAAGGTAAAGACAAGGATAAGGAAAAGGATAAAAACAAGGACAAAGATTCATCCACTTTAAAAATTAAAGACGAAACTCTCAGCTCTGCAAGTTCTAGTCAAAGTCCAGAGCCAACTGCCACCAACGAACTCCCTTTTCCTTAAGAATTTTCCATTCAGTTATTGGTATACACTTTTGAAATTTTTTTTATAATCATTGTTATTTATATTTTATATGGCTGTACATTTTAAGTGTGTAAGTTATAAGTAATAAGATGTAAATTATTATATAATGTATATATATTTGTAAATATTATATATATAATATTTATAAATATATATTATAATATTACAATTAGAGATGTATATAGTAATAAAGGTAATATTAATAAGCGCGCGTTTTATTATATTATATTATAATTATATTTATACAATATAAAAAATCTTATATTTATATATATATAATAAAATGATATTAAAAATTTAAATAATTAATTTTTACAATTTTTAAATAATTTATCATTATTATTATTTATTAAATATCATTGCCAGCATAAAGTCCTGAAAGAGTGACTCTTGATTTTTTTTCAAAAGCTTTTTATTAGTGCCCCCACGGTTGAGAGCAGAGTAGGGGACACATTTCCCACTTGTATATATTTTATCCGATTCAAAATTCGTTACCAACAGCAGAGGCGCGCTCATATTTGAATAGCCGTTGCACGCTCGCTGGGATGGCGTCCATGGCGTTGCGGCAATTTCGAAGGGACTAGCAAGTTTTGAAAATTTTCGCAACGACCGAGATAATGGCAGATAATCAACAGAGCCGATTCGAGAAGTCGCTCGGGCTGCTGACTACCCGCTTTGTGTCCCTGCTTCAGAAGGCGAAAGACGGCGTGTTGGATTTGAAAGTCGTGAGTACTCCAGACCACTTCGCGAGGCCACCGAAAAAGTTAACCTGTACTAGGTTAAGTGGCCGCGGCCGTACACGTCATACTCGGGTTGCGGGAATTTTGAAAGAATCCCCTCGCTGCGCGAGGGGATCGCGCACGTACGTCCGAACGTTCCCCGGCTCCGTGGGCATTATCGCCTGTCGCCGTGGGACCGCGGATCGGTTCTCGACGTAGCCGACGCGCCGACCCTTTTACAACATCGTAACACGCGATCCTACCTTAACCTATAAAAAGTGCGTGCCTCTCGGTGGGGCGCCTCGGCGAGATCAATGGCTGTTTTTATTTAACTTGCGAACGTTGCAGGCCGCGGATCTTTTGGAAGTACGACAAAAACGACGCATCTACGATATTACAAATGTCCTCGAGGGCATCGGGCTCATAGAGAAGAAGAGTAAGAACAGTATCCAATGGAAGTAAGTGTTATTTTTGTTTTCTTTTTAAATCTTTACCTTCTTGCATGGTTTATCATTCACCTTTCTCTTCTTTTTTATCTTTTTGGGAGAAAAAGAAAAAAGATAAATTGCACAAGATATTCTGATAAAAATATCAAACAACATAAGCCATCTCTCTTCTATGACGTACATTGTTACTTAGTGGATTTGTGTTTAAAGGGGTGCGGGACCAGGCTGCAACACTCAAGAAGTCGGCGAGAAACTGACGGACCTGAAGGATGAGATCAGCAAATTGGAGGCTCATGAGCAAATGCTGGATACCCATACCCAATGGATACAACAAAGCATAAAAAATATAAAAGAGGATATTATAAATAAAAAATATGCGTATATTACATACGAAGATGTGAAGGAGAACTTTGAGGATCAGTTTGTACTTGGAATACAGGGACCTGAAGACATGAAGTTATTTGTACCAAATGTCTTGAAGGTATTCAAAGTAATATGTAGAAAATATTTATTTCATTGTTTTGTAATCCTGGGTAAACCAAAGCTTCTAAACTGATTTTGATACCTTTGCAATTTCTATCAGAAAAAGACTCTTGCTTAACTTCTATTCTGAAGAATTAAGTTTTTAACTTATTTATTGTTATTTGGAATTTTTTTATTATTCAAGGATACAATACGCAATAAGTTTGAAAATCTAAATCTTTTGCTTGACTATTTTAATAATCCAAGTTAGTCTATCTAGTATTTTATATCTAGAAAATATTTAATGCAAATTATATTGATATAGATTTGTTTTTATTTTTTATTTTATTTTTATGTTGGACAGACTGTCATACAAGATGATACAGTGATAAATTACAACATGACCTTAAAAAGTAATACGGAGGAGATCAAAGTGTACATGGTCCAACCCGAATTAGCTAAAACTTATGACAATAAGATGTTAGAAATGAGATTACAAGAAGAGGCCAAGGGTATGAAGCGTGGAAATGAGGAGGATGATAAGAAAGGAGAAGAGGTTTCTGTAAAACCAAAGAGAAAAGTGGGCAGGTAAGTAGAAAAAATTTTGAAGAGATGTGTGCAAGTATATCTGCTCTAATCGCGTCAGGAATAATAAAATATAATATTCTTGATCTGCACAGAGCAAATAGTACAATTGTTAATTGTCAATTGATTTTGTAAAGGGGATGAATAGTTGCTAAGTTTGAACTATTCATTTGATACAAAATGCACACTATTATACCTTATATCTATTTCTCAAGATTAAGATTGTATTGAAATACATTAAAATACATTTATTTTAATATTAGGCCGCCAAAAAATAGTACTAAACCAGATCCAATATTGATAACTGATGAAGCAGATGACGAAGATGATGATTCAGAATTGATAGAAGCTAAAATAGTTTTACGTGATGTAAGCACCACAGGTAAATCTATTTTATCTTGGTTTATACGTATTTTTCTTATATATAGTGAAGTTTTTAAATCAGTCTTATAATTATTTTTAATTATAGATATTGCCCAAAGAGATTTGGACTTTCTCGATCAATTCTATTCTGACTGTAAGTTGAATGTTATACTAATATTTGTAGTCCAATTTTATACTTAAAATCATCTTAAATATGATCTCGAGACGCACGGTTATTTTCTTTGCTGGATGGAATCTTAAGACTATCGGATTAGATTTAAGACGATAATGTGAGGTTGGATTATGAATATCGTTCTTATATTACTTTTGTACAGACTTAAATAGCCAAACGTATCTAACGTCTACATGAATTTCACTTGCAGTTTGCGGACCGTTAATGAGATTAAGTCCACCCCCCGGAGAGAAAGATTACCATTTCAATCTTAGTGAGAACGAGGGTGTTTGTGATTTATTTGACATTACATTAACGTAATGAGTGTTGAGTTAATGTAGCTTCGACTTTTTGCAAAATGAAGACTGTGCCAACAGTATGCAAAGATGATCGGAAAAATCAAACGAAATCATTAAGGAGAATTTGTGCATATAATTTTAGCGAAATTAATGGATCACAATCATTGAAAGAATATACAGTATATTTTTACCAAGTATGGAAACTAGTGCGAAGCATTTACAAAAGAAGATTTACTCTATGAAGATATCTACAATCTGCTCTGAGTTGTTTATTTTGTATACATTGTTGAGAGTAATTCAAGGTTTTAATAGCATCTTTTATACAGAATCTACTAGAAGTCCTTGCAGCTTTTAAGTTGATTCACTTGAAGCTTGCTTTATGAATATCATTGGATGAATAATTGTCCATTGTGATAATTTTTTGTTTGATATGAAAGAAGAAAAAATTGATGAATGTATGTATATATATATAATGTGACTATATTTAAAAAGTATAGTTCTCTATATATTGCAATACGATGTTATGAAGCAAGTTTTCAAATTGAATTTTTGTAATATTTTACATGCACATATTCCTGATGTATTCTACAAAATACTACAACGTGATTAGCATGAATGTATGTTACGTACACGTATGCGCGAATTTGACGTTTTTTTAACTGTTTTACGAATGTATTCGGATCTTTATTACTGGCATATACATCTGCTTATATTTATGTATTGTACAGTATACCTTCTTTATCGCGTGACACGCAGGATCAAGTCAATTGTATTTCATAATACAATTAATACATCTCTTATATATAGATCTCATGTCGTATTACATTGTCTGAATATATGATTACAGAAATTTAACGTTTTGTTTTCCGTGATAAGCAAGGTTTGAGCGTCTATAGAAAATATAAATAATCTGTATTACATGTATTTAACGTAAGCTATATAAATTACGTTTGACACATTTTCTATGGAAACAAGTCATGGATCATAGAAGATGCGATTCAGGTTTTGTCAGAAATAATGGAAATTTTATATTTTGTTTTTTAAGTTTTTAATACATTTTTGTTTTAATAATACTAAAATTAGAACTTTATAAATTAATTGTTTTTTGAGCTATTCAATTTATAATAATTTATATTGCTTGTATTATCTACATAAAAAAGGTTTATGCAAACATCACGTAAATAACATATGTGAACGTACGTATATAATTTTGAAATTTGACCGACTCTGTTGACGAATCATATCACGGATACCAGCATTATCGACTCAGGCTTTCTATATTACCAGAGAGGTGCGCAACAGAGACGAGGCGATTGTGCAACGCGACCAATTCAGCGCGATGAAAAAGTGCATCCGTATCGGTGGATGACGCATACCAAGGACAGATAAGAATGGCTCGGTTAATTTCGTCATCGTCAGCACGTGTTCCGTTAACGTTGCCGGGGGGGCACTCGGCGGCAGTCAGACAGTCAGTCGGCCGCGTCACGTCGTGAGTGAGAAACCTGTTCAAGATTCCCAGATGCAACGATCCGTCACATTCGCCGACACATCCGAACGTAGCCTGTCAAAATCACAGCTAGCCGCGTTGTTTGAAAAACGCCACGCTGCGCGACCCTACGTTCGTTCCTCGTGACGCAACGGAAGGTAATCGACTCCTGCTCTCCTGCAACGCACGAAGTAACAAGCGACAACTGTGACGACTGTGACGTAATGCATAAAGAAAATTGCGAAACTCGCGCGTCATATCGAGACATTTCGAAAGTAAATCAATCTTTTGTCGATTTGTACAGTGCGTACAGGCGAAGAAATAATAATGTGATTTGGATCAAGCTTCGATTCATTTGTCAAGAAATATCAGCAATTCCAAGCAGCACACTTAGGTTTAAATTACACGTTTAATAAATATTAAAAATCAGTTTTAAACATTTAAGCGGCAAAATTAACGTTTAAAATTTTATATGTTCTTGTTTTTTTTAAAATTATTTAAAAATAAAAATAAACTCTTGTAAGCCTTAATGTTTAGTTTTAGTTTAACTAAGTTCTTATTAGTTTAAAAGCTGTTTTTATGCAAGACATTTTGACAATTTGATAAACGTTAAATAGATGTTACAATTGAATGTTTTTAATATCTATTTAACTCTTTATCTTTTAAACATTACAAAAATGGTTTTTAAACATCAATGATTTGCTTGGGAAACATAAACTTATTAATTTTTTGTTTCTTAAATAGAAGGGAAAACTAGAGATTAAGAATGATGAATTATATAGTCAGAAGTTTTGCTATAACAAATGAACTGTTGGTTAAATTGTGTCAATTAAATTAATTGAAGTTTAATCCAAAATTTAATAAATAAGATAGTATTTTTGTTTTTGAAATCGTAATGATAATAATGTAGAAAGTTTTTGTTCTGAAAATTTCGGTAATTTTTATTTTTAAGTCGCGATATCTTTTTTAAAGTGCATTGAAATTACTTGGCACATAATTGTAGTACACGGTTCAAAAGTCAATTTTTTTCCAAATGATTTGATTTAACACAAAATACAAAATATACAAATTAGTAATTTTGTGGTTCACTTTATGTGATTGCTGAAATAAATGTCTAAAGCACTACATATGTCTTGTTGCGTTGTAAATATGTATTTATAAAACAATAATAAAAGTATGAATTTTATAAAATATAAATCATTTAAATATTTATTAGATGGCTGAAACTCTCATTATTTCTGCCCACTTGAAAGTCATGAGTTTGTCATCAAAAAATTATTGATAATATCTGGATAATATAATATTTAGTTGATTATTATTAATAAAGCGTAAAATGATGTTAATAAATATATCTTGTTGCAGCTTAGGCAATCGAAAATGCGAATCATATTTGTAAAATTCCGCGAGATCTCGCAGAAATATCCGATTATACGAGGCATGGCGTCCTATTCGATTATCTGGCCAACCGCGAACCTGTTGCAACAGAAGATAATGGGCAAGGAAGAGTTTAACTACGCGGAGGCAGTGCGATTCTGTCTCTACGGTAGTCTCTATGTAGCCCCTACACTGTACTGCTGGCTGAGATGCGCATCTCATTTCTGGCCAAAAGCAGATTTGAAGTCTGCAATTACTAAGGTGTGCGCACGGAAATTCAGTAATTCATAATTTATATTGATTGAGTTTTATTGCATGACAAATTAATTTATTCACATGCAAATAAAAAATGGCCTGATAAAAATTAATTAATTAACGACGAAATAATTTATTGCAGGCTCTGGTTGAACAAGTTACGTACACTCCCGCAGCTATGTGTTCCTTCTTCTTTGGCATGAGTCTTCTTGAATTAAAGCCAGTTTCGGAATGCATTGACGAGGTCAAAATTAAGTTTTGGCCAACATACAAGGTATCATATCTTTGATAGATGCTGTTCTCAGATCCGAGATTAGGTGGAGTAACAGCAGATTACTTTTTACTTTTTAGGTTGCTGTTTGCATATGGCCAATTCTGCAAACTGTGAATTTCATCCTAATCCCGGAGCGAAATCGCGTTGTATACGTAAGCGTATGCAGTTTGGTCTGGACATGTTTCCTTGCATACATGAAATCTCTCGAAGCCAAGCGGAAGCTGGTTGATATTAATAATACTAATCACAAAATGATATCGGAGACTAAAGCGCAAACCAACG